>NC_062286.1:28713544-29016574 GCF_902655055.1 Lutra lutra
ATTAACACACTCCCCAACCCCTGCCAAGTTTTACCTGGCAGGCAAAGAGACCTCAAAAAACAAAACACAACACAACAAACAAACAAAAAACAAAAAAATCACCTGTGTCATATATGGTCAAGGGTTGGAATTGAAGTTAGGACTTACGGTTGAAGAGACTGTACACATAAGGACAGAGCAGGAGTATGCATATTTGGTCCAAAAGTAGAAGAAGCAGAAAAAGAGGTAGATATCACAGATAATTAAGGCTAGAGAGACAAGGTGGCCCCAGAAGAAGAGAAATGGAAAGAATGGTTACCTTGGTTCTTGACGCTGTATATCTCAACACTCTTTAAACAAAAATCAACTGGGCATCCAAGAGAGAATGAGCACTTTGGTACCTGCCACACAGAAGCTGTCAAAGAATGGCCAGTGTTAGAGGAAGAAAGAGAAACAACAAAAGAAGACTGGATCAGAGCAAGTTAAACATGAAACAAAGCCCTTTCCCTATTCAGGTGCCACTAATCAGAAAGTAGCTAGTGACCAGGAAGAAGGGGAAGAAAGATTTTCTTACATCACGCATTGGTCGTTCACTGAGTTGTTAAGTTCTTCCAAGTTGACATTTTTAGTTATAATTGTGTTAGGGGTTCCTAAGACCACCTGCAGGCTTAATTCACTAAAAGAAGTCACATAGGGATTCACTGTATTAGTAAGAATGTGTAAAGTATTGCCAACCAGAACAGCTCACCTGAGCCTTATGGCCAGTCATGGATTGGGGGTCTGTCATGTGGACATACTGCGCTCAAGACTGGCTTTAGCCACTCAATCTTCAGCAACCCAGAGGTTAAACTCATTCAGCAAGATTCAGGAACTCAGCATACAAAACACTCTCATCAGGCAAGATATTATAAGGCTCAGATTTTATGCACCATAAACTAACCAAAAGCCAGTCCTTGGAATGTGCAGAATTTGAACAACTCACACCTGCTGAGTTGACCCTTTATAGCAAAATATAGAAAAATATCACATTTAATATTACACCTATCGTATTACCAAAATTGTTGAGTATTAGGAAACTGTCAAGCTCTTATTAATATTTTCCAAAATTTCAATTTTTCCCATGAAAGCTCAAACTTTATCATTGCCACTAACACTATGCCTTGTTATCACTGAAATGATAGGCACAGTTCCCACACTTTGGAAAAAATAACTGTCGAATGCCCAAGTCTAAATAAAGTTTGTCTATCACTTATTCCTCAAGGACAGAAAATGGTATTCCATGAAAAAAAGTGGCTAATTTGCCACAGTCACTTTTTCTCTATAGATCATCATACTTTGGTTTGAATTAGAAGTACTTTATGCATACTTTTCATTTTATCACATAAAATTTTAATAAGATATGTATCCTAGGGTTGAGCTTTAGTAAAATTAGTTTCACTGCCTTATGTTCGTAAGTGAAATTGGCTTTTTTTTCCTCGTAAGTTCACAGCAGTGAAGAACACAGTCATTACCAGTAGTCTTGGTGCCAGTGCCTCTACTCAAGCTAAGGCACCAGCAGTTTTACCCACCACTGATTTTGCATAATTAGTGCAATGTTAACACAGTAAAAAAGAAAAAACATATATAAATTATTATGAAAATGGTTTTGACTTCATAGACCTTCTAAAACTGTCTCAGGGACTCCAGGATTCAGTGGTTCACATATTAAGAACTACTGCTTAAGACTTAAACAATAGTCCATTTTTGTCCTCCCTGATAAATTGTGTTATTCCTAGTAACTCCTAGTTGAAGACACACTTTCAATAGGACTTTCTTTAAAACCCTTAAAAGAACAGTGTTTTTATTTTTTTATGTTGAGTAGCCACCATACAGCACATCATTAGTTTTTGATGTAGTGTTCAATGATTCCTTAGTTGCGTGTAACACCCAGCACTCATCACAACATGTGCCCTTTTGATTCCACTAGAAGAAGTTTAAATATTTCGAAGCACTGAGCCAGCTGGCAAGGAAGGTTTCTGGAAGTCAAAGCTATAGGACATAAAACAATGGAAAAAAACATCTCTATTGGGCCAAAATAATTTTAATGCCCATATGGCACAATGAGGATGTGAGAAACTAAGATGAAGTGTCAGCACTATAAAAATAAGAAAAAAAAAATGACTGTCATTTCCAGCATTATCAAATGTTATATTTTCTGAAATTTAACATGTAAACTAGTATATATACACTGTTAGGCCATACAGAGGAATTCCGAACCTATAATCAAATGTCTGGATTTTCGCTCCTCTTTTTCCATTCTTGTTAAACATTCATCTCTGATTTCAAGAGTTAAAAAGGTTTCTAACATTTTTTTCCTGTTTTTTTCTGCCTGCCTCTTCTTAATGAATCCTAAATTGCACAGGAGCCATTATCCTATCACATCCCAGTAAATGGAATTATATAAAGTTGATTAAATAATGCTGTTGTTTTCACCTTAGTGTAGAAAACATGAGAAATCCACTGCCATTGTGTTCACATTGTCAGTAAATCCAAAGTTTTTATATAAGATCATTAATCAAAAGTTAGGAAAAAGATCTATCTCTTTGGACTTTTGTCCACCATTTTTTTTTTCTGGTTCTATAGTTAAAATCCAGTTTTGCTCCCAAAATAGCATTTACATTATTTAGGTTCCCATTTTAAAAATAGTCTGTATTCATAATGAGCATTTCTGATTATTAAAAGTTGAAATATCTGGGATGCCTGGGTGGCTCAGTTGGTTAAGCATCTGCCCTTACCTCAGGTCATGATCCCAGGAGCCCTGGAATTGAGTTCCACATGGGGCTCCGTGATCAGCAGGGAAGTCTGCTTCTCTGTCTGCCGCTCCTCCCCACCTCCCACCCTGGCCATTGTGCTCTCTGTCTCTGACAAATGAATAAAAATCACGTATTGCATGGAGCACTGGTTGTGGTCCATAAACAATGAATTCTGGAACACTGATAAAAAATTAAATTAAAAAAATAAATAAAATAAAATAAAATAAAAGTTGAAATATTTGTAGAGACTACTCTACTTGAGCATGATCTTTATTAAGTGGAAAGAAGCCTGCCTATTTTTATTATCATCTCCTATAAATACTGTATCTCATGTTTAATCCACTACATAAACATTTAGTTACACATAAAAACTGTCTTATCTTTATCTTCTTTGAAGATATAAAGTAACATGAAGATTTATTTGTTAGCACAGACAAGTTACATACTCAGTTTAAAATTTTAGAAGGAAATCTTATGTTCTTCTCATTGTACAGGGTGTGGAAATGAAAGTGTAACTGGTTGGGTACACATCATGCCTAGAATGAGGACTTAGCCCAAAGAGCTATCAAATTAGTAGGATAAAATAACAAGTGCATAAAAGGCAAAATGAAATAGCCAGACAAAAGAGAGGACAAGAAAGAGTTTACAGGTGATACATTCAGATGTGGGTCATCAGGAAAGGATTCCTCAATGAAGGTGGCACTTGAGTTGGGCCTTAAACAAGGGGGGAAAAGAAAATGAAGCAAGTGGATGGGTATTTAAAAGCAAAGCAAATGAGAAGAATGGCCTAACATTAGACGTGAAAGCAGAAATGTAGTTAGAGAGCAGACTCAACAGTAAAATTTGTATAGCGTAATGTGCAAGAGGATGGGAGAGAGAAAGGAAAAGGGGGATCCCAGAACAACTCTGAGCCTGGATAATGAGAAAATGTTAGTGCCTCTGACAACAAACAAAACACACACACACACACACACACACACACACACACACACACAAAGCAAACAAGCAAGCAAAACAAATGAATTTAGATAGAAAGTTGTCTTGATCTGGAAGAAAGCGAGTTCAAATTTCTACTGTATATGCTTGTATCAGCGCTTCTTAACAGTTTGCCTATCGATGTTCAACCCTGTCTTCAGATTCAAATAGTTGATTATATGAACTGAATATTAAACGATGATGTTATTGCTAACTAGATGAGCATAGGCTTTGGAATTAAAAAGACTGACTTGAGTCCTAAGTCTGCTTTACTTTTCATTCAACACAACTCCTCACTTTTCTCCCTATTTCTCTGTGTGGGATATTTTATTGCTCACGAACCACACACCCAATGTCTCCAGGGTACCATCATCCCACAAGGCCAAGGACTCTTAGGTGCTTTGGGATGGGTTACTTTGGATGTAAACCGAGTATCTGAAATTCCATTCTGTGTTTTTTCCCATGCGTTTGTGCACCTGAGCTGAGTTGCTCAGGAGACACCAAGCAGCATTAAGCCAATAACAAGTAACCCAGCAAAGACCCCTGGTTGGTGCCAAGACTGAATTCTTCCACACAGTCATATATGAGAAGAAGGAATGACAGCCAATGACAACACCATGAAATGTGCCTATGACTCTTAGACAGACAAATGGACCGTGCGGTAAGGAAGCACTTGGACTTCCTTACAGCACGGTAAAGAAGCAATGGACAGGGGTGTTTCTCAGCCTGAGAGAAGTAGAGTAAGTCAGTTTCAAATAAACAGGTGTTACTAAAAGAGGAGAAAAGGTAAAAGGAAAATATCCTTTTGCCTCTGGTGGGGTAGTTGTACAAAGCCTAAATGTGAAGGGAACTGACTGAGTTCTGTGTAGGCTGCCCGCTCACATTACATGGCTGATTGCTATAGGAACAGGTTTTCTGAGATACCAACATCTGTGGTAAAGGGGTTTCACATCTCTTTGTTAACATTCCTTTGATATTTACTGTAAACGGTTTCACAGTACCTTATTTCATTAAATCTTTAGGAAATACTTTATTCACCCAGTGCTACCATCTCTTAGAGCTAAAAATAGTATCATCAATAGTATTAGAACAAATTCTACCTTTGCTTTTAGAATTGGGTCCTAGAAAAGAAAATATACTAATCACCTAATTTTATACTTCACGTAATTGATTTTTAAGTGGAACAAAGTCGGTTTTCTCAGAGTTAAACAAATGATTTGCTGAAAACTGATTAACAAGAGTTCGAGAAATATATAGTGTTGTGATATTTAAATAGAGTTTGTTTGGCTCTTAGAGAAAACCAAACTTTAAAATGCAAAATATGTTTAATTAAAATAAAGTAATTTTTGCAGAGCTATATTTGAACAGGCAATATATTACCAACAATTATCTGTAATTATGCAGGTCCAATCACAGAATAATAGAAGTTTCAATGTCACTAACCACAATAAGGATAATTACTCTTCCATTATTCTGACGGGCATGTAATTAGCAACTTAAAAAACTTTCACAGGGATGTAACAGCTACAGTTTCAATAAAGACTTATAGTGTAAGCGGCTGGATTAATTGTATCGTATTTAAAACTGATCTTTTTCATCGTAGTTTTAAATCGCATGCAAGCACTTTTTCAAGCAAAGCCTGTTTTTCCTTTTCAAGCACTGGCAAAAGCTCCCGTTCTAAAACATACATAGTATGCCTAAGGACGGTATGGTTTGCCTTAGAGACCTTGTCTTGATACACAGCATGACATCTACTTTCCTGCAATTAAAAACTTCATCTTTGGGGGCACCTGTGTGGCTCAGTGGGTTAAAGCCTCTGCTTTCAGCTCAGGTCATGATCCCAGGGTCCTGGGATTGAGCCCGCATTGGACCCTCTGCTCAGCGGGGAGCCTGTGGGGAACCCCTCTCTCTGCCTACCTCTCTGCCTACTTGTGATCTCTGTCAAATCAATCAATCAATCAATCAATCTTTTTAAAAAACAATAAAGACTTCATCTTTAATATATGAAAGATAAACTGAAGAAAAATAATAAACTGAAGCTTATTAAAATTTAGGAGCTAGGATGAGGTTTTTATAGGGAAGACGCAGTGGCAGAGCAAGGAAAGTATGTGACTGGCTACAGCTTAACCAGCTGCATTATCTAGGAAAGACTAGTGGTCTATTTGGGATTGTTGGTTCTTCCTAATCTGAGGCATTTACAAGAATGGACTCTTGGTATAGGTTTCCCATGGCTTATAACGCCTAGAGCAGCATTACAGACTCCTAGTTTGATGGTATTAACTTACAAATACTAAGTAATATGACAACTTTGTAGAAAGCTTGATCTTAAAGAAAAATGTCCATAATCTAAAATACCTGAATATTATTAAGATTTTGTTCCCACCGAAAGCATATATTTAAAGATATTTATAATTAGAGGAAACAGGTTTAGTGAGCTTCTCCATTATTTTCCAATGCTTCTACACTGTCTGTACGTGTGAGTAAAGTTTGAATACTACTTTTCCAAACAGAAATACTGTAATTTATTTAACTATTCCCCTCAGTGTTTGGAATGTAGGTTCTTTCTAATTATCCATTTCTATAAATAATGGTATTAAATTTTGGCTTCAGTAATCAACATGCAAAATAACAAAGTGTATAAATGAACATGTTGCAAATGTGCCATCTTAATCATAGGGTTATCAACATAAAAAAACTAAATACACAGGTATATAGATGCATTATAAACATTTTCTAACAAAAAAGGCAAAACTGGCTACAATTAAATTATCTTAATTCAATCATTAAGGCTCATTTTATCCAGTTTTTTTTACTTTTTTTTTTTTTTTAAGATTTTATTTATTTAGGTGTGCCTGGGTGGCTCAGTGGGTTAAAGCCTCTGCCTTCGGCTCAGGTCATGATCTCAGGGTCCTGGGATCGAGCCCCACATTGGGCTCTCTGCTCAGCAGGGAGCCTGCTTCCCTTCCTCTCTCTCTGCCTGCCTCTCTGCCTACTTGTGATCTCTGTCTGTCAAATAAATAAATAAAAATCTATTAAAAAAAAAGATTTTATTTATTTATTTGACAGAGAGAGACCACAAGTAGGCAGAGAGGCAGGCGGGGGTGGGGGCGGGGGGTAAGCAGGCTCCCCGCTGAGCAGAAAGCCAGACATGGGGCTCCATCCCAGGACCCTGAGATCATGACCTGAGCCAAAGGCAGAGGCTTAATCCCCTGAACCACCCAGGCGCCCCTATCCAGTTTTTTCTTCCTGAGATTTTTGAAATGTTTTGAGTACTGCATTTCTTTGTAATATATACATTTCAAATTTGAGGCTTCTCATTATTGTATAGCATTTACTCAAAAAGCCATAAGGCAACTTTATCAAATTTCCTAAATATTCTCTAACTATTGTATATCAAATTTTCTTCAGTCTTTCATGGTACAAATAATGCTTTAAGTATCTTTTTTTTTTATTAACATATAATGTAGTATTAGCCCCAGGGGTACAGGTCTGTGAATTGCAAGGTTTTCACACTTCATAGCACATACCTTCCCCAATGTCCATAAGCCCACCACCGTCTCTCTACCTTCCTCCCCACTGGCAACCCTCAGTTTGTTTTGTGAGATTAAGAGTCTCTTATGGTTTGTCTCCCTCCCAATCCCATCTTGTTTCATTTATTCTTTTCCTACCCTCCAACCCCCCCACGTTGCCTCTCAACTTCATTGCTTTAAGTATCTTTAAAATGAAAAAAAAAATGTACATAGATGAAGCTACACACTGATAATATATAGATATTATATAGATATTAGTGTAGGTAAATTATGTATTTGTGTAATATCTATATCTACTTAGATTTTTATACTTAAAATATAAATATATAGGAAATATATACAAATATATTCATATGCTTTGGCCTGGTGATTCTCTTCTGGGACTGTATTCAAGTGTGTTTATCTGTGTGTATTTTTATGTTTTTTCCTTTACTCTGGACAATATTTCCAAGTAGTTTTCAAAGGAGTTGTACTTGTTAGTATTATCTGAAAAGTATGAGATTTCCACTTTTATCCTGTCTTGGGCAAGAGTGAAAATTTAAAAATAAATTTCCAACTTAGCAGAAGAAAATACATACAAAAACTATATGAGGTAAACTACAAAATTCTTATGTACAAAATCACTGGAAAACTAAATCAATGGAGATAGAGTCCATGTTAAATTCAATCCTTCCCAACTTGATTTATAGATTCCAAACAATTCCAGTGAAAAATCCCAGCAGGTCATTCAATGGATATGATAAACCGATTCTAAAGTTGACAAGCAAAAGACCCAGAATACCTAACATAGTATTAAATGAAAAGAACAAAGTTAGAGGACTGACCCTACAGGACTTCAAGACTTACCATAAAGCTACAGTCCATAATCAAGACACTGTGATATTGGTGAAAGAACAAATAAATCAATGGATCAGGATAGAGAACCCAGAAAAAGACCCACATAAATCTAGTCAAATGATTTTTGACAAAGGAGATAGTCTTTGACAAAGACGATAATCTTTTCAATAAATTGGGATAACTGAACATTCACATTCAAAAAAATTTAGACTAACTTCACTGTCTTCACAAACTAAAGCTAAACATAATTAAAACTAAATATATTTTTGCTCCATAAGACACTGTTAAGAGAATGAAAAGATAAGAAAGAATGCAAAATATGTATATGAAAAAGGCTGTTATCCAAAATATACAAAGAACTCTTAAAACACAACAATAAGGGACACCTGGTTATCTCAGTCAATTAAGCCTCCTACGCCTTTCTTTCAGCTCAGGTGATAATATCAGGGTCTTGGGTGATGTCAGGTACCCTGTTCAGTGGGGAGTCTGCTTCCCCACTCCCTCTGCCCCTCCACTGCTCATGTGCCCTCTCTCTCAAATAAATCAATCTTTTAAAAACTCAACAATAAGAAAACAAACAACCTAATTCAAAAAAATGTGCCAAACACCTCAACAGACACCTCACCAAAAAAGATATACAGATGGCAAATGAGCACACACAAAAAAGCTCTACATTATATGTCATTAGGAAAATGCACATTAAAGCAGCAATGAGATACCACTAGACACCACCCATTAGAATGGCCAAAGTCCAGAACTCTGATGATGTAGAACAATAGGAATTCTTCCTCAATCCTGGTGGGACGGTAAAAAGTACAACTACTTCAGAAGACAATTTGACAGTTTCCTATAAAACTAAACATATCTTACCATATGATCCAGCAATTATGTTCCTTGGTTTTTACCCAAATGAGTTGATAACTTCTATCTACATAAAAACCTGCACTAGAATATTTAAAGCTGTCTTATTTATAATTACCCCAAATTGGAAGCAACTAAAATGTCCTTCCAGGTGATAGATATATAAACTGCTATGCCCAGATAATGGAATATTATTCAGTGCTAAAAAGAAATGAGCCAGCAGGCCATGAAAATACATGGAGGAACTTCAAGTGCATATTACTAAGTGAAAGATGCCAGTTTAATCATAAGGTAAGTCTACATACTGTATAATTCTACAGAGAAGGAAAAATATCTTTTCCTTTTACTCTTCTAAATTATTGGCTGTGGTCCCTATAACAAAAGAAAGATTAACAAGAGAAAAGCATATGAATTTACTTAATATAAATATTATGTGACATGGGAACTTTCATAAGGAAATGAAGACCTGAAGCAGTAAACCTGAGCATTTTTATGTTAGGTTTGATGAAAAGTAGAAAGTTGTGAGAAATGTTGAAAGACAAAGGATATGAGCTAATTGTAGTAAACTCTCCAAGTAAGGCCCTTTCAGATTCCTCTCTGTATTCCTCCATCTTCAGAGAGAATTGTCCTTTCTTGAGGGCATAGGGAGGCCACTTATCCAATAAGGGTCTTATAACCTGATTCAGGGATTATAAAAAGTACTCAAATTTGTCCACTTGAAATATTCAATAAGCCGAGGTGCCATATTTTGGAGTAGTATTTCCTGTTTCTCATCAATTCCTGCTATATGACATTCTAGAAAAGGCAAAACTATAAAGATAGTAAAATGGGGGTGCCTGGGTGGCTCAGTCAATTAAGCATCTGACTCTTAGGCTCAGGTCATGATCTCAGGGTTGTGAGATGGAACCCCATGTCAGGCTCCACACTGGGCATGGAATCTGCTTAAAGATTCTTTCTCTCTATTCTTCTACCCCTCCTTCCCCCTTTTCCCTCTCAAAAAAAAAAAAAAATAGTTAAATTATCAGTAGTTGCTAGATAGTCATGGGGAGACAGGGGATGAATAGCAGATACTGAAGACCTTTAAGGGTAATGAAAATATACTTTCAAAACCCACAGAATGTACAACCCCAAGAGTGAACTGTAAGAGAAACCAGGTACTTTGGGGGATGTGTTAATGTAGGTTCATCAGTCATAATAAATGTACCACTGTGGTACAGGTCATTATAGTGGTGAAGCCCTGCCTGCACGGGGACAGTAGCTATATAGGAACTTTGTACTTTCTGCTCGGTTTTGCTGTGAACCTAAAACTCCTCTTAGAAATAAATTCTAATATTAAAAAAAAAGACATTGCACTTAAAGGAGTTTAAACAGAATACTTAAGCAATGACTATGCTGAAGAATTAGAACAAATGTACAAAAGCAAAAGCAAGCTTGAGGCTAAGAAGTCAGCAATGTTTCATCAAGAATCACCCTCATCTTGTCTCTTGGAGGTGAGGGACTAAATGACTAAAGCCACTGAGTGTGATGAATCTCATCTCAACTTTAAGTCAAAACAAAACAAAACAAAGAATTCAATTTTTACCTTTCTGTTTTAACCATCTCTGTGGTAGTCAAAATGCATGTTGCTTTGTACAGCTAGGTCAGATGTGCAGCAATGCAGAGGGGCTACAGGGAAGTAGAATGGCTTAAGTTCACCCCAGATCCAGCTCTGGCCACCTCTGGTCTGAACTCTGTCACCCTCCTGGTTTATCTGCCTCCACTGTTCTGCAGCCCTCGACACCAAACCACCTTTGTTCTTCCGCCAGAAGCATCTTCCAATCACAGATGGCTCTCCTCTGCTACTTGCCACAGACTGAGCTAGCCTGGTTGAGAAGCTTCTGGATTGGGAGTAAACTGGGCAGCTGCCTGGGAGAGGGAAAGAATCTGTCCACAAACCCAGGACTTGGAAGGAATCTCTCACAATTCTGGAGGGACTTCTGCCTCAGTATGGTGTATAGTCTAACTCAAAAGAGCCAACAATGAAGAACTTCACTCATTTACATTTATACTAAAGGCACCATTCATTCAGCATCATTTGGTCACAGGACAACTTGCAATCGCTTGCCTCACAGTAGTTAGAATGAGATGCTAACACACTGTGACAGTGTTTTTCTTTGCAATGGGTCACTCATTGACCCTCCTCCCATCTCTTTGCCTGTCTGTGACTTTCTGAGCTTAGGCCTCAGAATTTAGTAACTCCTGTATCCTCATCTCCTTGCCTCTCTGCCTACCCACCAATTCCTTTTACACATTTTTGCCACTGGCCTCTTCTTCAGAGATGGCATAGAGTTCTAGGTTGACTTTTCCTCTTATTCCTTCATCATTCCCATGGGTTTCACTGCAGAAAATCACTATCTTTCTATGATTAACCTATTTCATTCCCATCTCTCTTTTCCTTCTTTCTCACTTATTATTTTTTTTAAAGCAACAAGATTTTTTAACACCAGATAGGAACTTCTTACAGATGCTAAAAGAATATACCACTGAAAGTTCATGAATTCTTGACTCATACAAGAAACTGTAGCTACAGAGGGAGGGCTTTGGTTTTAAGTTAGGTGTGTCATTTTTTTCAGATGTAAAAGAGCATCAAATGGAGGAAGAGGCAAAGCAGTAGAATCAGAGAAACATCTGGAGCCAAGTTCCGTTTGAGGAAATACAGGAAGACTAGAGGAATTTTGATGGAAGCATGGAATTACCTGGAACCATTAGGCTTAGGACAGATACCGAGGCCTTGTATACCCAGCAAAGGATCTGGGGCTTACACATTTAGTGATGAGAAACCAATAACAATTTGTAAGAATACAAATTGTTAGTAGTGGGTTTTTTTTTTTTTTAAGATTTTATTTGTTTGTTTGTTTAAGAGAGCAAGAGAGAGCAGGAACACATAAGCAGGGGGAGGAGCAGAGGGAGAAGCAGCAGGCTCCCCGCTGAGCAGGAAGCCAGACTCTGGATTCCATCCTAGGACCCTGAGATCATGACCTGAGTCAAAGGCAGATGCTTAACCAACAGAGCCACCCAGGTGACTCTGTTAAGAGTATTTATTTGCTCCTGATCTTTGAATCTCTATCCTTATTTCTCATCAAGGATTTACAGTTCCTCAAATGTAAATTTTTGTATATGGGTGTTTTTAGTAACATTATCATCATGTAAAGGGAAGGAACTTGAAGGGAATATTTTGATCTATCCTCAACTTCCAAAAATGCTTGATGAACAATTAGAGTTATATTAAAACCTTGTTTGTATTCTGACTTGAACAAACCACTGTAAAAAGAATAAAGATTTGTTTTTAAAGTAATCAGGGAAATGTGAATGTAGCCTGTACATTAGATGATAGCGAGGAATTTTTATTGTTGTGACGTGTGATAATGGCAAAACTGTTATTTTAAAAATCTCTGTATCAGGGGCACCTGGGTGGCTCAGTGGGGTGGGCCTCTGCCTTCAGGTCATGATCTCAGAGTCTGGGGATTGAGCCCCACATAGGTTCTCTGCTCAGCAGGGAGCCTGCTTCCCCCTCCCTCACTGCCTGCCTCTCTGCCTACTTGTGACCTCTGTCAAATAAATAAAATCTTTAAAAAAAAAAAAACCTCTGTATCAGTTGACATCATAATAAGGCTTTTATATAAGAGGTAAGACACTTGATATCAAAGATATGCTTTAAGGCTCTCTGTAACTCCTCCAAAGCTGAGAGAGGAATCTGTGAAGTTGCAAAGAAAAAAAAATTAATTATCGATCATTTCTGAGAATGACTGGTAGGGGTGCCACTTTTATGTGTTACATAATTTCCAAATATAAAGTGAAAAACTAAAACCAAATTTATCCAAAGTAGTCAAGGAACTAAATATACAACAAAAATAAATTTTGGGGCGCCTGGGTGGCTCAGTGGGTTAAGCCGCTGCCTTCGGCTCAGGTCATGATCTCAGGGTCCTGGGATCGAGTCCCGCATCGGGTTCTCTGCTCGGCAGAAATCCTGCTTCCCTCTCTCTCTCTCTGCCTGCCTCTCCATCTACTTGTGATCTCTCTCTGTCAAATAAATAAATAAAATCTTTAAAAAAATAAATAAATAAATAAATAAATTTTGGCACCCAGGTGAACAAGAGAAGCTAGAAAATAAACTAAATTTTAAATGCTTTCTAAAGAGTTAAATATAAACAGATGTTCCAAATCACTTAAGATGAAACAAACAAAAACAGAAAAATAAAAGACGATCTTAAAAGTCTCATAAAATTTGGGGCGCCTGGGTGGCTCAGTGGGTTAAGCCGCTGCCTTCAGCTCAGGTCATGATCCTAGGATCCTAGGATCAAGTCCCGAGTCGGGCTCTCTGCTCAGCAGGGAGTCTGCTTCCCTTCCTCTCTCTTTGCCTGCCTCTCTGCCTACTTGTGATCTCTGTCAAATAAATAAATAAAATCTTAAAAAAAAAGTCTCATAAAATTTATTTAGAATTAAGACCCTAGGGAACCATCAAAATAAACATGATGTGTAAGAGACAGTTTCTAGAACAGTCATTGCTCTTCCCTCATACACATTCCAAGTTCAGTCACATTTGATAAGAACCTTGATATACTCATTTGCATAGAACCAGTAAATATTAGACCATGAAAGAAACTTAGAAATCATTCTTACCTCACCTATGTTTACAGTGTATTATTTTGAGCTACCATTACAAATTGTCAAGCCCTCAAATTTCAAGGTGAGTAGATTAACAATATACTCTAATTTCAAATTATGCAAGGGACTGATATTTGTTTTAGAAACCATGCCCCTCTCTGCAAAACTAATAACCACTAATTATAACCAACAGTGTATATTGAACACTTCCGTCTAAGGAACTGACGTCATCACGAACTTTATTTTGGCCTCAGACATTTCCAAACCATACAAATCTTAGAAAATGTATTACGACTCTATTACCAATCATTCCTATTATTCTACAAATTAATTATGAGTGTGAATATGCTACCTTAAGACACAATGCTTTTGACATAAAATTTAGTTCCTAGCAAAGGCTGACATCTAAGCTGAATAGATCTAGTGTCTAATGTGGAACTTAAAAAAAATTTTTTTTAAAGATTTGATTTATTTATTTGACAGACAGAGATCACAAGTAGGCAGAGAAGCAGGCAGAGAGATAGGAGGAAGCAGGCTCCCTGCTGAGCAGAGAGCCCGATGCGGGGCTGGATCCCAGGACCCTGGGATCATGACCTGAGCTGAAGGCAGAGGCTTTAACCCACTGAGCCACCCAGGAGCCCTAATGTGGAACTTTTAAGGAGTTGGCAAACTGCGGCTTGCTGGCCAAATCTGACCGACCATCTGTTCCTGGACAGAAAGTTTTACTGGAACACAGCCACACATAAAATTCACTTATCTGTTATCTCTGGCTGCTTTTACACTGCAACAACAGAGTTGAGTAGTTAATAGAGACCATAGGACCACAGGCTCAGTAGGTATCATTTAGCTTTCTATAGACAAAGTTTACTAAACTCTGGTTGAAAGCATGACTCTCAAATGCCAATGTCAGTGTCAATTCCCTCCAAAACTACGCTAATACAGAGATGCAAAGAAATCCTTGTTGAGCTGCATAAATATAAGGATAATAACCATACCGATGTACGTTCGTAATAACTCTATTAACGAATTTTGCAGGTTCTCTTGCTAAGTAGAAAAGGAGCCACCAGCAAGTTAGCAACAATGATTATTCCTAGGAAAATATTCTTATTCGCCCATGATTTCCAGATTTCCGCCACCACATTGGTGATAAGTCTAAAAAGACAAAAATAAGTAAGATCCATAAATCCTTTAATTCTCAACCTGCAGCCTACTACTGCCACAACTACTGTTTCTGAGTCGAAGAGAAAGAGAGAAAATGGGAATATTTCTTGAGGATACTGTTTATGTCTAGATGAGCAAAAGAACTTGATTTCTAAGATAAAAGCAGAAGAATCAATGTCTTTAACCCTTTTCTCCTGGCTTATCATCACTATAAGCAATCTTAAACATTATGTAGTCCTCTTTAACACTGCAATCCTCTTTAAACTTCATATAGGGGTATCAGTATCAAGGAACTTTAACTACAACTGAAGATATATTTTTCTTTTTTCTTTTTTAGATGAGGTTTATTTTTTTTTTTCTTAAGATTTTATTTATTTATTTGACAGACAGAGATCACAAATAGGCAGAAAGGCAGGCAGAGAGAAGGGGGTGCAGGCTCTCTGCTGAGCAGAGATCCCAATGTGGGGCTTGATCACAGGACCCTGAGATCATAACCTGAGCCAAAGGCAGAGGCTTAACCCACTGAGCCACCCAGGTGCCCCCTGAAGATAAATTTTTCATAGATTTGTTTGCTCAAAGGAAATGGATGAAATCTAATGATCACAGAACTTAAGACAGACAATTTTCAAATCTCAACCTTAAACTATCTGTGGAGTATGGGATTTCAACATCATGATAGTCATAAGAAACGTGGACAGGCCATCATGACATTGAGATCCATGAAGAGTATGACTTTATCATACAGAAACTTGAGTCTAGTTGGGTTTAGTATTTTTTGAGAAGACCTGTTATAAACATCTATCAAAGTGGCTATCTGTTACAGGGGAAAACAAGACTTCCTGTAGAGGCAAACCATCAATCAAATAGGATAAGATTCATAAAATAAATATGAATAAGCTCCTTATAAAAAAGGTGTTTTTTTTTTTTTTCTTAAAACTTTCAGGATAAGCCATGATGTCTTATAACATATTAACAGAAACCTTCAAAGGTCTTTTCATACAGGACTTGTTTAATCAGTGAGTTGACTAATATTGAGGCTACAGTCAGTCATCAATGTTTCTGTGGTAAATAAAAGAATCACAGAGTTCTTGTCATAGAAGCCTTTGGTGCTAACAAGGAAAGGAACTGATGCATTGAATCTCATTCTAAACTTATTTAGAATTTTAAATTTATTTAGACCCTAAGTACAACAATCATGGTATACCTTCTAAGTCTTTTTTGAAGAGATGTTTCAAAAATTATGTTTTCTTGTACTCGTGGAAACCTCCTTAGTTGCCACTTATAGCTATACTATAAGTTCTCTTTCCTACTGCAATGACCAAACTTTATGAAAAGATACAAGCTGGATTTTGCCACTTCAATGCAATGCTCTTTACAAAGAAAAATTGGTAGACAGCCAACTTTTCTTTTTTAAACAGAAGTAACGTGGATTTCCCAGATGCACAGAAGTCTATTTTTATTTTTGAAATGTGTTATAAAAATCAGGTTTTTTGCAAACGAGACAGTAATGTTATTGATACATTTAAAAAAAAAGGTTTATCTATTGCCTAGTTTATAGGACAGATATATTCTAAATTTTCATAGCATATCTAAGCAAGGAACTGGTGACTATGATACTAGCCAGAGTCACCTTATTTACTTTTATATAGAAAACTTTAATTTGGAGAAGTGTATTGAATTTTTTTATTAATTTCATTCTCTGAAAACATTTTTTTCAGAAAATATGTGTTGTTAATATATTGGAGATGTTGTGGAATACACACTTGCTGGATTTGTTTTAATCTGTATTTTATTACTGATAGTGATTGATGAAAGGCTCTCCTAACAGATGAAAGATGAGACAATACCCAAGAAAAAAAAAAGAGTTGGAGACAATAAAGTCTTGGAACTTACCTTGTGCTCAGCTAGCACAGTTTGAACAAGTGACATCAAGAGTGCTAGATATCCTTATGTATTTAAAGATGCACTGGTGACAGTGCTAATGGACTGTCAGCTGGTTGGAAATGTAGAGTCAAATCCTGGCAGCAGAATATGAAGGAGAAGTGAGGGGCACAGAGTTAAGCCCATCGAGCTTATCTCCATAAGGTTTCATTTACTGTTGCACATTTTAAAAAAATGTTCAGAAACAACTCAGACTTGAGTTATAGCTTGTTGGAGGCAACTTTTATTTTTTTTTTATAATTTTTTAAAGATTTTATTTACTTATTTGAGAGAGTGAGTGAGTGAGAGAGAAGTACCACAAGTTGGTGGGGGGTGGGGGGAGGCAGAGGGAGAAGCAGACTCCCTGCTGAGCAAAGAGCCTGATGCAGGAGTCAATCCCAGGACCCTGATATCATGATCTGAGTGGAAGGCAGATACTTAAAATGACTGAGCCACCCAGGTATCCCAAAGGCTATTTTTAAAAAACAATTATCCTTGGGGCACCTGGGTGGCTCAGTTGGTTAGGCAGCTGACTCCTGATTTTGACTCAGGTCATTACCTCAGGGTTCTATGCTCAGCAGGAGAGTCTGCCTCAGGGTTCTCTCTCCCCTCTCTGTCCCTCCCCCCACTTGCTTGCTCATGTTCTCTCTAAAATAAATAAGTCTTTCAAAAAAATACCCACATTAATAAAATCTGCAGTAGAAGTTTAGTGGACAGATAGACATGTTAAAAATATAAAGTTTGTATCTTTGGTGCATAAACAATGAATGATGGATCACTGAAAAAAAATTATTTTTTTTTTAAAAAGAGCTTTGCAATGGGAAAAAATATAAAGTTTGCTTGTGTAATATTGTGAAATGAAAATAAAATACTTTTTTCTTCCATTCTGTAGTTGTTTATATTACCACAGAAACATCGATGACTGACTGTAGCCTCAATATTGATTGACTCACTCATTAAACAATATGAATTATACAAAGATTTAGCCCAGTAATTTTTGAGAACTGCAATATGCCATACAATTAAAAACCATTATTTCAGAAATAAACCTAAAATTGGAGTTGAATTTCATAAAGCCTTCTTGCATGGCAGAGGTATGATCCCTATATTCTGCAAGGAGAGAGGAAAAATGTTATCTGAGGTATGTTAGTGGCTAAAGTTTTGCATGTATTTAATTTCTGTGACTTTTGACTATCAGCGTATCACTATTTTGCCATTTATCACAATAAAAAAAAACCATTCAAATGACCACAACCTTCTAGTAACGAGCTGGATTGTTAGAAATTGCAGAAAGCATCCACTAACTATGCCACTAAGCAAAATGACAAGTAGCAAAATTGTTGAATTCTAAGAAAATATGAATATTTCATGATAGTAGCCATCTACAAGATATTACTCAACCAATGCTAAGGTGTGTCACATGAAAAACTTCAGTGATGCTGACCAGTTGGTATATATCTACTTGTCAAGCACCTAAGAATACAAGAGAATAGAGTGTTGGAGGTAGACATAAAGTTCCTCAATACTCTGAAATTTTCATTTTAACCACTTGGGTAAAACTTTCCCCTTACCAAAGTATTCACTGTCACTGCTGGGGAGCTATGAAATTGATTGGATTAATACCTCCCTTTCCCACCTTTTTTCGGTAACCGTATTAATGGACTGTCAGATGGCTGGAGATAAAGTGAAATCCTGGCAGCAAAATATGAAGAAGTGAGGGGCACAGAGTTAAGCCTGTTACATTATCTGTGTTTTTCTAATTAATTGAGAAGTGAATATAATGAGCTTTTGCTTAATTTGGGATATCCTCAATATTTATCGCCTGGATTGTACCCCTCATATCTGGCACCAAAAAAAAAAAAAAAAAATATCAGCAGAACAGAAGCAATTCTGTTGGCACTTTAACTGTCTAAATATAACCCATTAATCTTAGTATTTACCTGAAAAGGATATGTTACAGGGAAAAGCCACTGATTAGCTCTAGAAATCTTCATTAAAGGACTGTCGACATATTCTCAGTTCTTGTGTCAAAAGTAGAATTTCTTTAAGCTCGGACTACATTCTTTGGCAAAGCTCAGTAGGCAGATGCCAAGTCTACATTTGATTCCTATAACTGAAAAAATAACATGGAAAAACACTGCTTCCATTTATCTTGATCAAGTATCACTCATTTTTGACAAAGTTTAATCTTATCCAAAGGAAAAAATTAAAGGATACTGAGAGACCTTTTAGAAATTAGAATTTTAAATAAAAGTAGCTTCAGCAACAGGCCACACTAATAAGGAGTATTTAGGACAATAAATAACCAACACTGAAGATGTATGGAACTAATTCGATCACATCAAGTAACTTCTGCTAGTGCAGGCTAAAGAACTCATGGAGTATTGTGTCTGGGATTGCCGAAAGCTGAGTGGCATAGGGGCTCCAAAGTATAGGATACACAAGAATTGAAGAATGTTTAACCTATAGAATTTAAGAATGGAATCAACTTAATAATAAGAATTCTGTCTGGGTGCAGGGTGACCATGTGATTATTAACAAAATAAAGTGAGTCGGTTTTTTCTGGGCAACTGCTTTTCCAGAATTGCTCTGGACCCTGCAATGACCTTGAACTCTTTAGGTCTTAATGTTTCCACATCTGTTATTTTTTTGGGGGGTTACTTCTTGTCATAACTGTTTCATTCTTCACTTAACTGATGGATTACTGGTAACCCCCACAGGTAACTGAATCTTGGGTGACCTTCTTCTTCTTCTTTTTTAGTCCCAGTAGCTGCAACTAACACCACCTTGCCCACTGTTATCTGCTTCATGGCTGTTTCCAGCATTCCACCACGCAGTCTTGCCCCTCTGCCTAGTATGAGTATTTACAATCAATGGCTATATCGTTATCCATCACTCTAGCCAACTTTACACAGTTTATTGTATTCTATCTTCAGCTCAAAGTTAGGTTGTCAATAGCCACTGCTTCTTAAAATTCAGTGTAGTCAATATCCTCCTACCCTGTTCTGTCTTCTTACTCATGTCAATTTACAGCATTGTTGCCAAAGTCCTTTAAATTTGGTACCACATGGGAAAATGAGCATTAGAGATGTCACAAGGTTCTCAGTGACTAAAAGTGATCTCAGTTTAGTGGGGTTCAGGGTAGAAAAAAAAGGTGAAAGGCAGCTTCAGTCCAGCAAGGGCAGGTTTGAGAGAAATAAGCAACTCAGAATGAGCCCTGGCCACTATGTGTGACTGACAGAGTTAGAAAGGCCATGGTCATTATCACCTTAAATAGCCAAGACACAATGAATCATACAAACGTATCTGTGTTGAGCAAAATTTAACTCCTTGACAAATTAGGACCACCAAGCTTCAGATCCAGGAGGAAGATTCAAAAAACAATGTTAGTATCACCAAGCATACATTCAATACAGTTGCACTAAAATGCTCTTGCCTAGTTGGAGAACGTTTTACTCTCCCATCATTTCTAAAGATATAAACATACACACTTGTATATAATATTATATATGAAATATATATAACTTATTTCATATAAGTTATACACAATAAACAAATATATAAATTATATATAAGTTCAAGTACATATATAAAAGATAAATTTCATTTGGGATGAAAGGAGGCTCCACTGTCCCATGGGCATGCTGGGTCATAAATTCTCTATACCATCCTGATAAAACACAAAAGTATTCCTCAAACTATAAACGACTCCATTCTCAGTGATCTAGTCAGGTTCCAAGTTGAGAGTGGAGGCTCATTTGCTCGTACTTTTCCCCAAGCTTTTTCTAGAGTACTCAAACAAGCTTTTAATTATAATCTCATGCTCACAAACGTGACAACAGCAGGAAAAATAAGGCACAGCTTATTTGGTAATCGTGACTGGCTGAAGACATAGATGTTTTGATATATATATATATATATATATATATATATATATATATATTTGGTATATCTGGTACAACCACATTTACAAGGAGAAGAAAATGTGTTCTCCTTTATCTGGGATTAATGGCAGAACCAAAATTTACTGAAACTCAGACATCAACGTGAACACAGTAACAACTGTTTCTATATAGATTTGTTCTTGTATTACCCACTTGTCTTTGTTTAGAGCAACTGGTTTTGAATTAGTTTTAAACATATTTTTCTAGGGATCTTTCTGACATTGTGACCCAACAATGTTATGGGCAGAATCGAAGGATTTATAACAGAATATTCAGGTATTTTTTTTTCTATTCAGAGCCCTACTCTAGAGATTTCTGAAAGAAGCAGTAACTTCAACATTATTGTCAAAAATATGTTCTCCAAAGTTGCTCAAATAAACAAGGAGGGATCAGAGTATTCTACATATCATGAATAATTTGAAAACAGCAAGTTCGGGAATAATGTTAAGATCGATCATTAACTACTGTCTGGGGAGTAGAGAGAGATTACTGATGACACAAGCCCACCCATTAACTTCAACACTGTATTTTCTTCTCTTACTGACACTATTCCATAGCTAGAAGTGAAGTGTTAATGTAGGACACCTCACTGAGTGTAAAGACCATCCTCATGATGTTTCAAAGTCTGTTTAAAAAGTATACACTCTTACCTCTATCAAGCAAAGTTGTAACGAAATATTAGGAGAGCAGCCTGTAGACTGGACATTTTCCTTCTGTTCAGATTTACATTTTTAAAGGTTAGCAGCTTAGTTAAATTTACCGTCCCAAGAAAGTCCTTACTAAGTATGAAGAATGGCTTAGCACAAAGAACGCTTAGTTATAAAAATAAAAATCTCTGTGGAATAGAAATTGAATGGAGAGTTTCTTCCCAATATCAGACTTTCAGAAAAACTTAATGATTGAAAATGGGGTTGATTCAAAAATTCCTCCTGCCTTCCTGAGAGAGAGGCATTTTTCCTCTCCTTGGCCACAGCTAATGTTTTCTACTTTAGAACATTGTAAGTAATCTAAAGTTGTTCCTCATGTTGCTTCAAAACTCACCGTCTCTACTCCTGTCCACAGGAATAATACAACACTGGTGTTTTCTCTCTTCCATATGACAACTTCAATATTTAAGGCAACTCCATTATTATGTTCTGCACATGCCATAAAGTACAGATCACTGTTCTAAGAACACATACTAGCTGGTCAGTGTCCTTCTTTACATGTTCTACACCATATTAGCCCCAAATAATCTTATGATTGACAAAACCACCATCAGTTTTTCATTTATACTGTTACCATAGCAAGTCTTCATTACTTTTCATTGGAGAAGTTATTCAAATGTGAACATTTATATCTGTTACATTTAATTGTCACTGCCTACCTTATCCATGGTCTCTGCTGAGCAGACTCTGGGTCACATGATGCCAACTCCTGACCACAATCAGTTGGGGCAGTTCCACACTCACTCACCTGAGAACAGTCTTTTTACTGAGTATTCAAGGATGGGTCTCCTTGGTGACCTATATCAAAAAGATGTGAAGAGCTGTTTAGTCATCTTCAGAACTAAAACAAAGACAGTGTATCTCAGAGTCTGATATGAATATCAATGGCAGCATACAAAATTAGTTTAGGTAGTACATATAATATGATTTAAACAAGGAATGTTAAGCATGTTTGCTTATGTATGTATTAGTAAAAACAAGCACATCTAACCCATTATTTTATAGACCGTGATTGCTTGGACAAAGAAAAAATAAAGGAGTCAATTTAAAGTTGGTTAAAAGAAAAAAAATACTAATAAAATAGACCTAATAAAAACAAATGAATGGAACATATTTTGAAGCCAATTCCCCTGAGATCAGTTTTACTACAAAATATATCTAGCCACCCTTTCCAACAATATACACATTCAAATGTTATAATCGTGTGTTCCATATCTCCTTTAAGTCACTGATAAATTGGGCAATGAGATTTATAGCAAAATAAAAAAGAAAGAAAGAAAGAAAGAAAGGAAACCAAAAATTACTGGTGCATATTTTCTTTAGACAAAGTCCCACTTCTTACAGATTAGCTCCAGCAAAGCCTTCCCAATCTACCATCTGTTAGACTTCGTAATTCAATGTCTGTGTTACCATGGCTTGTTTCTTTTTTCAATTCCCCTTCTTGGAATTTTAGAATGTCTCTTTTGTTGACTCTCCAGAAGTCTATGAATATATGTCCATAGTTTCTGCAGTAGAGTGCTATAATTTTTTAATCAAATAAAAGATTATAGTTGAAATTCTGTTATCACTATACAATTGATTTCTTCATACAAAGGAGAGAGGTAAAGGTGAATATAGAAATATCAAGAGACCTCTCTCTCTCTCTCTCTGCTCTCCCTCCCCCCCTCTCCTTCCTCCTCTCCCCACAACCCTCTCTGTTTCTCTCTCTCTCTCCACACAGCAAAAAGGCAGCTATCAGGGCATCTGGGTGGCTCAGTCGGTGAAGCATCTGCCTTTAGACAGATCTAAAGATCAGTCCTGGGATCGAGCCCCAGGTCGGGCTCCCTGCTCAGTGGGGAGCCTGCTTCTCCCTCTCCCTCCGCCCCTTCCTTCCCCACCCCCATCTTGTGTTTGCTCTCTCTCTCTCTCGCTTGCTCATTCTCACTCTCTCAAATAAATAAATAAAATCTTAAAAAACAAAAACAAAAACAAAAAGGCAGCTGTCATAAGGCAGGAAGAGTGGCCTCACCAGAAGCTGACCCTGACGGCACCTTGACCTTGGACTTCCAGCCTCCAGAACGTTAAATCAACAAACCACAAAGAAGGGCGGTTTGGGCAGCAGAAATAGGAACGAGCACCTAGTGCGGTGTGACGAGCAGTCAGTTAACCGACAGTCTGGCAAGACTGTGCAGAGGCCCGGACCCTACTGCCTCAGTGCTCCTTTTACAAGATGGCGGTGAAGGCAGCCGGTCGGCTTCTGGAACTCTGAGCGCGTGTCATCTCTCTACTGCCCACCTCAATCAAAATGTCTGTCCAAACTCAACCCACCACCCTGAATACTCTGTACGAATATAGCGCATTCTGAGAAAAAAAAAAAAAAAAAAAAAAAAAGGAAGGTGAATCTTGGTGAATCACTGATATTAGGAAAGACACTAACACCCAGTCAAGGATGTGGAGGCTTAGGACAAGGCAGATGTGGAGTTCAAGTACAGCTTCTCCAGTCACTACTTAAATGAACTAAAGCATATCATTGGCCATTCCTGTCTATAAAACAGGAACCTGCACGTCAAGTGCCTGGGGTAAAGTAAATCCATCTGGTAACTATAATCGGCAACACTGTATTATTCTTAATTCAGAAAAATTTTGATGTCAGATTTTGGGAATAAATTTTTATGACTCATAGAAAGCATTATTTTTTACTAGCATTCCTTCTTAATAATCAAAAAGATAAAAACACTATCAGTGGAATTCAGTTTATGAAAAAGCTTATGAGTGCTCCAAAAGTTAGAGAATTCTACTGTCTTCTATTTGTTCCCATATAAAAATAACTATACTTTGTATTCTTATTAGTTTACTAATACTGGAGTTCTTATTTCTATCTGAAAAAAAAATTATTTTTTTAAACTGAAAAAGAACACTCTTTTTAAAAATGATTATCCTAGTAAAAACTTACTTTGATTAAAATGAGATTAATTAAAATTGTTGTAACATTGATTGATAGTAATTCATAATTACAAAATTATAAAGTATAGATACCTAAGGTAATCTTTCTGAGTATAATATAAAATTGGACTAGCTTTATTTCTCCCCAGTTAAATCCAAATCTTCTTAGGGCATTTAGTCTAAGATATCTGAATGAATATTATTTGCCTTTTCATTTTAATAATTTTCACTGTTAGTCTCTACCTATATGCAATTTTAGAGTTAATGTCAATGAAATAATTTATAGTCAAAAGCACTTAGAAAGGGAAAATATGCAGCAATAAAATTCTAATTTGTGTTCCTTGTAGGCTAATACACAAGGAAAATCTGATAAAGAGAATGGCAGGGAGTAAAATATGATATTGTTTTAAATATAGAGAGACTTTTTTTTAAGGTTTCTTTCTAATTAGATATTGTCACTACAGTAGACAAGTTAAGTTTAGAGTGTGTCCCTCTGCAGAGTAGGAGTGTGAGATGGAACTGCAATTTCAGGGGAGTGCAATATAATTAGAAAATCCTTGGTGAATCGTTGACATCAGGAAAGACATTAAAAACCCAGTCATGGCCCTTTTAAAAAATCAAACTCCATTAAATGGAAACCCTGAGAAAAATCAGTGAACTCAGTCACACAGGTAAAATAAGGAGATTGAAGTGGTCAATAATTCACAGTCCTGTGTGCTCAGCTATCTATGATTTATTTTAGGAACAGTGACCTCGGTGGCAGGAAATTGAAAGCCGGATACTTTTGCATATATAGTTCCTTACTGTGTGGTATTCAGCAAGTACTGGTAGGTACACAACCAGAAGCCATGCTTGAGGATGGATTACTACTCACACGATGCAGGTAGCTTACACTCTTCCTCAGAAGACAGACAGTACAAATTGTGTACATAGTACAGAGAATAGACTATATAGAATATAGTATATGAGTATAAGTAATTCGACCATGTGGAAACACAAACTGTTAAGTCATCACATCACATCCCACTTTTCCACTTCAAATTCTTCAATGGTTCCTTTTTTGAAAAATTTTTATTTATTTTTTAAATTTTTCAGTGTTCCAGAATTGTTTATGACTACACCCAGTGCTCCATGCAATATGTGCCCTCCATAATACCCACCACCAGGCTCACCCATTCCCCATCCCCCTCCCCTCCAAAATCCTCAGTGAGTTTCTCAGAGTCCACAGTCTCTCATGGTTCATCTTCTCCTCCAAGTTCCCCCAACTCCCTTCTCCTCTCCATCTCCCCATGTCCTCCGTGTTATTCCTTATGCTCCACAAATAAGTGAAACCATATAATAATTGACTCTTTCTGCTTGACTTACTTCACTCAGCGTAATCTCTTTCAGTCCTGTCCATGTTGATACAAAAGTTGGGTATTCATCCTTTCTTCAATGGTTTCTTATCTCACTCAAAATAAAAGCTCAAGCTGTTCCAATGATCTACGATGCTACAGTAGGGTTCCTCTTAGCTTCTCTGATTCATGTGTTTTCCCTTAAACCTGGAATGCTCCTTCTCCCAGAGAGCCCTGTGGCTTGTTCTCTTACCTCAGGTTTCTGCTCCAGTGTAACCTAACCAGCTTGGCCACGTCACTAAATATTAGACAGCCCATTGCCCAATTTCCTCCTTTCTTGATTCACTTTTCTCCATGACACTTATCACTTCTAACATACTAACATAATATATATTTTACATATTTAATTGGTTTATTGAATGTCTTTCCCCCCCAGAATTAAAGGTCTATCATGGCATGGATGCCCATGAGGGAAACTGGAACAAGTACTCAATAAATATTTGGTGAATAAGTAATCAAAGAATGAATGAATAAAAGCATTTATCTTTTAATCACTCTCTTATTATAGGAAACACATAGAGTGCTAGCTTTTTTTTTTTTTTCTTAATGTTTAGGGTGAACAAGACATGACTCTTTCTTCAAAATACTTATGATCCAGTAGAAGACACTAATTATCTTTATAAATATCATAAATATTGTATAGAGAATATGAAGTATTTGAAGGCTGATGAGGTCAACAAGGCAGAAAAACATATTGCATCCAGCTAAAGAAATCAGGGGAGCCTCACAGAAGAGATGGCATTTGAGAGATGGCTTTTAAAAATAAAGAGTTTAAGTATATCCATTTAAGTTGGTGGGGAAAATAGAAGACTATAAACAAAGGCTCAAATTTACGCGGTCACAGAGCATAAGGACATTAAACTTCACTGCTTAGCTGCAACATTTAAAGACAAACACAGAGGGGTGCCTGGGTGGCTCAGTGGGTTAAAGCCTCTGCCTTTGGCTCAGGTCATGATCCCAGGGTCCTGGGATCAAGCTCCACATCAGGCTCTCTGCTCAGCGGGGAGCCTCCTTCTTCCGCTCTCTCTCTCTCTGCCTGCCTCTGCCTACTTGTGATCTCTGTCTGTCAAATAAATAAAATCTTAAAAAAAAAAAAAAAAAACCACACACACACAAAAAAAAAAACCACAGAAAGAAGACTGGAAATGTAGAGCCAAACTCTGAACATTATCATCAAAGATGCATCATTTTAACTATCTTTATTGCTACTTGAAAACAATTGTTTTGATCCTTGCTTGGACCTTGGACTTTATTCTTATGCTTTGCCTTAATTACTTTTGAAGTTTTACTTTCTTCTGGGAAAGAATTTGCAATTGGTAAGAAGTCCAGTGTTTTCTGGGGTCTTTGAGTCAGCTACAAACTCTTATTTCTATCTCTTCTTTTCCTTAGATCCTCTGTCTGTCTGATGGATTAAGGTGCAAAGCTGTGTTCTGCACCCCTAGACATTCAAAATCTTACCTGCTATCAGGGCAGACTGAGGCAGGTCAAAGTAGACAGCATCAGACAGACAGTTTCGTAGGGAGCTGGTGACCAGGAGACATTAGATCCAAACTAAGAAATTTATGACTAACTCTACTTTGGGTCATGCTTTGGGTGGTTTTAATTTTTAATTTACTTATTTTCTTAGATCTCCTTTACATTTCTCTCTAAAGGGTAAATTACATAATAAAATCAAGTTATTAGCAGTATTTATTATAATTACTTATAATAATGAATTATTTACTTAAGTTTATTTTTAGAAAGAGTTCTATTTTTGCCCCTTACCTTTGTTTCTTAATTAGAGCTAAACTGGAATTCTACCTTCAATCTTTTCACTCCCCTTCACAGGTCTTCACTTTTCTTTTTCCTGGATCTCATCTGGTCATTTTAAAATCTTGTCAGTCCTAGGCCTTTTCCCTTGGTTTGAATCCTTTTCTAAGCCCTTAATGTATTTAAATGTCTTACTAGGAAACTTTTAGTTCCCCCCACCCCAACACCTTCTTACATCTGTAACTTTAACCCTATACATTGTTTCATTTCAATAGTCATCTTAGTTTTGCTCTTCTCCTTCCTTCCTTTTAAAACCTTTAAGGATCTTATAAAAAAGATTTTTTAATACAGGTTAACAAGAAGTTCAAATGCAAAGCTGGAAACATTAATAAAAATCAGAACTGTGCACACATGTGGTAAGAGGCTTTCTTAGCTTTCTGCACACCACATCCCCATCCTTACCCCTCACAACTCTAACCCATCATACCACCTCTCATATAGCAGGGAAGGAGAGCATCCTCAAACATGAATTCACCTGGAAAACAGAGGATTCACGATTTAATTCTCCCAAGTGTTACAAGCCACCTTCCCTCCCAGTGACACACACACAAACTCAGTGGTTAATTTTCTTGGGCTACATTGTGTGCTTATAGCATCCCATCCTACCCTTGCATGAGAAAACCTATTTTTCTCATCAATGGTCTCTGATACAGATAGTCACATACCACATATTTAGCAAACCATGTCTTTTTTTTTTTAATGCTGTAAATTAGGAGGGGATATCATGAGTAAGGTCATATCAGAGGAAAGACCTTCAATTGCCTTACTCAGATGATGGGCTCCCAATGGTGTTGCAACTCCTAATAGATATCCAGGGAAGGAGGAGCAGGAGAGATGCCTCATCTTGCACTAATGTTTAACTAGCATGGCTTTAGTATGTTCTTACCCTCCTTTTGTCCTTAGTGAGGATTAAGGAAAATCCCCTTTAAATTACAAAATAAACTGGGGTCGGTGTGTCCCTTTCCATGTGGTCCCTTTCCCTTCACAAGGGCTCCTGCATAGCTCAGACTAGCCCAGAGGTTATACGTGAGCCAGAGCTGACCAACTCACTGAGCCTCAGGGCACAGTCCAAGCCCATGTTCCTGGGAAAATACAGGAAATTATTCTAGGGAGACTTGATTCCTTAATGGCAATATAATAAAAATCTAGATGGAAGTCATTTTGGCAGTGTTTCTGACTTTGTATCATTTTGACCTGGTAGATCTCCTACTCAGTCTCTTTTCCCTGGTTGAGAGAGGTTAGTGGTATTTCCCCCAGAGGACTGCACTTTCCCCTCAATTTCGAGATGTGTTGTCTCCCTCTTCAGCTCTCTGGCTGAGAATCTGATCTACTGGCTACCCTCACTCACTGTTCCTTCTTGGTCATCCTTCAGTTTATTTTTTACTTCTTTACAAGCCTTTGTGGCAGTTGAAAAGTCATTTACTAGGACTTAAATGGCAGCTCAAGAGATACAGTAGACTTGAAAGGGTCGGTCCCACAATGACAGAATGCATATGTAAAAGGCAGGCCCCGTGGGCACCTGGGTGGCTCAGTGGGTTAAAGCCTCTGCCTTGGGCTCAGGTCATGATCCCAGGGTCCTGGGATCAAGTCCCACATCGGGCTCTCTGCTCAGCAGGGAGCCAGCTTCCCTCTCTCTCTCTCTCTGCCTGCCTCTCTGCCTACTTGTGATCTGTCTCTCTGTCGAATAAATAAATAAAATCTCTAAAAGGCAGGCCCCTTATATTTTGATATACCTGAAGACCCCCCCCCTTTTTTTCTTTTTAACCATTGGAGGTCTCTAAGGAAACTCATTTTGAACAACTTTAGCACAATTGAGAGGGATTTCACATAGTTCTCTAGGCCTCTAAGATCAAATGACTGGAAGGAGTATCAGAATTTACACAGACCAGAACCTAAGATTCTAAAAGACAGTATAAAGCATCTTTTCTCCAAAATGTCTTTAATAGGAGTTTTAATGGTTCAGTTCAAAAGATAGCTCTGAAGAAACAGATGAGGGAGGCAGAAAGGAAGACATAAAACTTCTCTGAGCGTATTTTATTTAATATGGAAGATTTTTAATTTTTTCAATTTTTTGTTCTCATTTTAATTTCTCCATTATAGTTTCCATTAGAAGCATATAAAATTATCAGGTACTAATATGGCACTAAAAACGCATGCTTTTCTTTGTTTTTATTATGTTAATTTTATGTTTTACCCCTCCCCATTATTAACCCACTTAATTTCACCCTTCTCTGCCCTAATTTCCTCACAATCCCTATTTCCCCTCGTTGAAAAGCCTGCATGTTCACCCTTGCTTGGGACAGAAGGATGAGCACCTCTCACTAACCAGTTGTTTAAAAAAGAAAAAAAAAAAAAGTCTGTAATATCCGTTCCCCAATATCACACCTCAACATTCTGCCGGCACCTGGTGGAGAAGTGGTTTGACCAGTGTCCCTCACAGATGGGTTCTCAGTGCCAGGCTTTAGCAAGATTCACCAGTTTTTTACTTTCTTCTGCCCTGAGAGCTCCCTAGCTTGTCTCAGAGGTACTGCAGCCCTGCTGTGAAGACCCACTCACCTCCAGTGTCCGCGTCTCTCTGAAGATCACTCTGACGCCCGAAATGGGCCTGTGCCAGGCAGGAGGCCATTTCCTAGAAATCAGCCAAGATTTTTTTTTGTTTCCTTTCATCACCTGACTCCTGATGAAGCCCCTGGTGGGAAATTTTTGAGGTTGCCATCCGGTATCTATAGCTCAAGGAGGACAATTGCACTTTGTAATTGGAAACTTCAGCTCAGCTTTAGATTTAAAATTTAACACCAGAGAGTGTCTCAAAGTCAGAAGCAAAAAAATTGGGAGATGGGGAATCTTTTGTCATTTACATATTCTCTCTCAACATATGGCAGTATCAGTAGATGCCAACTGCAGTCACGCTTAATTAAAAAATTAGATGGTAGATATACAGAAGTATGAAGGCTTTTCTGCAAGCTCTTTTACATTATTCAACTCTGTCCATATGTCCACTAAAAAAAAAAAAAAAAAAAAAAAAAAAAAGTGAAGAAGAAGAAGAAGAAGAAGATAGGGGCACAAAAAGCCCAGAGACGGAAGGTTTTGTTTTCTGATTTAATATCCTATTGAAACTCTATACGAACAAATTTGTATAAAAGTTAGCAATCTGATAGGACAATGGTGATTTCAGCTACTCCACTAAAGTAAATATATGTATATTCAGAACGCATTCATTTTCAATCTGATAATTTGTGTTTTTGCTGGGATTATTTTCCCTTTATTATCTATTGAAACAAACTTGGATTCACAGAGAAAGTACATCAAATAAAAAGAATATATAGCCAATTTACAAAACAAACCACTTTCAATCATGTTTAGATCTATTTTTAAACAACTGGTATGTTAATTATCAGTTTAAATATATTGATTAAAACAGAACCTCTAACCAGCAAGCATTTTCCCAGTATAGTTAGATCAACCCTACTAGACAATTAACACAGTATTTCAAATAAAATACTCCACCAGTTGAACAAACGTCACTGGTTTATTCTATTCATTCCCTGAATTAGGCTTTATGCGTTTACTTGAAATTATAGGAGCTTCGTGACTGTTGCCTGGTGTCTTCCAAAAGTTCTGGGAAATTATTATCTTTGCAAATATTTCTTTTGCCTTAGGTCTTCTTCCCTCTTCTCTGGGATTCCAAGTAAATATATAACAAACCTTACTCCATCCTTTGTTTCTCACCCTCCCTCTTGTGTTTTCTACATTTTGTTTCGTCAGCTTCATTCTGGATGGTTTCTTTTGACTTTGACTTATTTTCTAATTCCTAAATTCTCTCTTCGTCTGTGTCTTGTAGGTCTTTAAACAAACTTCTTGAGTTCTTAATTTTTGTTCCTGTATTTTACAGTTTTAGAATTCCTAGTCAATTCTTTTCTTTAAAATTACATTATGGGGGTGCCTGCATGGCTCAGTCAGTTAAGCAGCCAATTCTTGATTCCAGCACAGATCAGGATCTCAAGGTCCTAGAATCTGGCTGCATTGCACTCCACACTCAGTGGGGAGTCAGCCTGGGGATTCTCTCTCTCATTCCCCCTCTGTCCCTCCCCTTGCTCTCTCTCAAATAAATCTTAAAAAAATAAAATTATAACATCATGTTACATAATTTCCAAATCCTTGACAACATGTTTAGGTTCAGCTTTTATTCCCATGAGCTCAGGGAATAGATTTCTCCCCAATCTGAGCATAGTATTTCCACTATGTGCCATTTTTACGGGTCTTTGTCATCCGTCTTTTGTAGTGGTTCTCTTTCCTGTTGTCTCTTCCCCATGTCCCTTGTTATCTTTGCGTGCCAGGCATTGCATTTAAAAATTCGCTAGAAGTAATTTGAGGCCTAAAATGTTATCTTCCAGAGAGAACTTTCATTTGCTTTCATAGTCTCTTGAAAGCACTGGCTTTCCTGGATCGCCTGCGTCCAATTCTTCTGGGCGACCTCCATGACTTGACACGGGGCATGCAGCAATCTGTTCCAAGATAGTTTAATTCTAGCTCACTCCACCTCCCTCATTTGGTTCTCAAATTTAAGCCAGGAACCTCACCTTTAGGGAGCCCTGGACTCTAACTTTTGTCCCTGAAGTCCTGAAACTCTGTCCAAGATCACCCAGCTCCTCTTCTGGATTAACACATGCTGCTAGGCCAAAGGAATTCCAAATTCCAAGCCCATCTCCCTCAATTCTTTCTTCTCTCATGTTGCTTCAGTTATTCCTCACTATGTTGTTAACTGTTTGATGAGCCAGGATCTGTATTTTGATGATATCTGATGAGCTTGATCATTTTGATGATACTTGATGAGATTTGATATTTGATATATTTGATGAGCTAAGCATCTATACTTCACATTATAATCAGCAAGAGGGTTGGTTCAAATTACTCAGTCTGACACAATCACCACCCGAAGGGCTTTTCTCTTTACTCTTAACCAGGCAGTTTTTAGAAGATACCAAACGACGGCACTGATATGTGTATACAACCACATTATTATTTCCACTAGGGATGAAGATGGGGGTAGAGCCACCAGAAATTTCCCCATCAATCCCAAGTCTGTCCCATCTAACCTGACAGGTAAATGACCTAATAGCTCTGTGCAATGACTTCCCTATATTTCAAAAAGGATAGAACGTTTTATCTTCTTCAGGAGAGAGAATGAATAAAATTAACTAAAGCTGCAAGTTTGTGCATTAGGAACAGAAAAGCACCACAGAGAGAAATGTGATTACTTTCCAAGTGGGAGAAATATATAATGTGAAATATGAGGATAAAGTCTTTTTCATCCACTTTTTGGAGTGTAATTTTCTGGTATTCTCCCCTTTTCTCAAATTCAGGTGATGACCTTGTCTCACATCTCATGGAGAATACAGACGGAATCCGGTAAGAAGGCCTCCATGTCTCCTCTATCCTAACACCCACCGTCCTGCATCTGTACCCACACATCCCCCTTGTCATCTGCTATTAAGATGGATGAAGGGTCTCTGGTCCTGTCAAAAATCAACACATCCGGGGCGCCTGGGTGGCCCAGTGGTTAAAGCCTCTTGCCTTCGGCTCAGGTCATGATCTCAGGGTCCTGTGATCGAGCCCCGCATCGGCCTCTCTGCTCGGCGGGGAGCTTGCTCCCCACTCTCTCTCTGCCTGCCTCTCTGCCTACTTGTGATCTCTGTCTGTCAAATAAATAAATAAAATCTTTTAAAAAAAATCAACACATCCATTTGTGGACGACATTCCCATCTCTCCTCCGTAAGAAGGACTTCTCTCCTCGAATTATCCTAACCTATCACCCTGCTCTCGTGCTCTCTCTCACACACACACACTCTCTCTCAAATAAATACATAAATAAAAGTCTTTATTAAAAATATCTAGAATAGACATTACAATTGACTGTGCTTTTTCCCTCACACCTCACAACCAATCCACCAGTAAATTCTTTGGCTCTGTTTTTCCAAGTCTGTACACTTAATACCAGTGGTCTTCCAAGACCGCTTGTTCCCACCCCGACTTATCCATTAAGACCTGAACTGGTCTTTCTTCATACCCACTCTGTCCCATACACAGGATAGCCACAGTAACTTGATGACATTTTCTTTTTCAAGCTATTTATCTAGAAGGAAGTAATACAGCCATAGGAGCTTTTGTTTGGGATTGAACAAATACAACATCTATTACAGAAGGCAGTTTGATTATCTTGCCCTCAGAGAGGAGGCCTCCTGTGCAGGAACAATATGAAATTTAACCAGTATGTGAGAACTGCATTTCGCCGCAAACAAATGCCTATGTAGAAAATCAGGCTCACATATGGATTATTTCTTAGAGTACAAGAAATTGAGAATAACTTTGAGCAAAAGGTATCCTCTGGAAATGGTATACAGATTTAAAGGAGAAACACGGCAGAAGGAGAAAAAAGAAAATGATAAAGTATGCCATAAGCGCAGTGAATGTTCAACAACTGTGTGCTGTAATTTATGATGAAAAGGCTTTCCAATGGGATCAATGCAATGCCTGGTACTGGCATTTTTCTCATTTTTCCGGAGTTGACAGAAATAAAGGAGACATTGAAAGAAAAGTTTGCATGGATTCTGTGGAGCTGAAGAGGGTAGATGGACATCTCTTTAGAAAAATGACAAGAGCCCAGGTCATCCATCTCACAAATGTGTATCATTAATCCAACGGAGACAGTGAGAAAGAGCATGACTCAAACCAAATCTGAGGTAAAGGAGAAACAGTGCTGGGCAGGGAGTTGCAGAATCTGGGTACTCACGACAAATTTCTTATAAATAGGCAGTGTGACCTTGATCAAATCTTTGAGCTTCTAGCTGTTAGTAAGGTAACTGGACTAGAGCAACTTCAAGGTTCTTCTAGTTTGTATCTTCTAGAATTTATAAATCTAATACTGGAAAGCGAACAGAGGCTCTACGGACTGTGATAGATTAGTAGAATGGTCTTCCCCCAAAATAAAGCACAATGCATTTAGATATGCAGGGTTGCTGTCTAGTGGACTTGTTCCCTCACAGAGTACATTGAATCGCTGACTATACCTTTAAAATTCCCATTTAGGGGGCACCTGGGAGGCTCAGTGGGTTAAGCACCTGACTCCTGATTTCAGCTGAGATCATAATCCCCCAGGGTTTGGGATCCAGCCCCATGGCAGGCTCCATGCTTAGTGGAGTGTACGTGAAAGATTCTCTCCCTCTACCATTCCCCTGATGCACTCTTAATCTCTCAAAATAAATAAATAAATCTTTTAAAAAAAATTTCCATTCAGTTACATAATTGTATGTTTTGGAACTTTTATCAGGGGACTTTTGCTTGAGGACAAAGAGAGGTCAATTCTTCATTGTAGAGCAGTCTGAAATAAGATGTTGAAAAGGTTATCATGAGACATAAAATGTCTTAGGTATATGCATTAAATATGAAATCTCAAAGTACAGAATTATCAAGTTATATTTTTTTAAAAGCGCATGTCAGAATAAATAAAGATTGGCAATTTAAAAAGTACATAAAGTTATGGGATAGATTTGCTATGGTTTAAAAAAGATTTTTAGGAGGAGTCAAGATGGCAGAGAAGTAGCAGGCTGAGACTACTTCAGGTAGCGGGAGATCAGCTAAATAGCTTAACTAAAGATTGCAAACACCTACAAATCCAACAGGAGATTGAAGAGAAGAAGAACAGCAATTCTAGAAACAGAAAATCAACCACTATCTGAAAGGTAGGATTGGCGGAGAAGTGAATCCAAAGCGACGGGAAGATAGACTGCGGGGGGAGGGGCTGGCTACCGGTGAGCAGCGGAGCAACGGAGCACAAAATCGGGACTTTTAAAAGTCTGTTCCGCTGAGGGACATCGCTCCAGAGGCTTAACTGGGGTGAAGCCCAGGCGGGGTCAGCGCAGCCTCAGGTCCCGCAGGGTCACAGAAGGATCGGGGGTGTCTGAGTGTCGCAGAGCTTACAGGTATTAGAACGGGGAAGCTGGCTACAGAGACAGAGCCGAGGAGTGCCTCTCAGCTCGGGGTTACCTTGAATCGGTCGCAGGATCAGTCAGCTCGGAGCGCGGCCGGATGCCAGGGTGACGGGAGTCATTGGGCGCTGTTCTCTGAGGGCGCACTTAGGAGTGGGGCCCCGGGCTCTCGGCTCCTCCAGGCCGGACACCGGGAGGCCGCCATCTTCATTCCTGTCTTCCAGAACACTATGGAAAGCGCTCAGGGAACAAAAGCTCCCGAAAGCAAACCCAGTAAACCCGAGCAGATTACTCAGCCCGGCCCCGGGTAAGGGCTGTGCAACTCCGCCTGGGGCAAAGACTCTTGAGAATCACCACAACAGGCCCCTCCCGCAGAATATCAACGAGAAACCCAGCCAGGACCAAGTTCACATACCAAGGAGTGCAGTTTCAATACCAAGGAGAGCGGCGGAATTCCAGAGGAGAAGAAAGCAAAGCATGGAACTCATGGCTTTCTCCCCATGATTTTTAGCCTTGCAGTTAATTTAATTTTTTTTTCTTTTTCAATTTTTCTTTCTCTTCTTCTGCTAAATATTTTTTAACTTTTACTGTTTTCTTTTTTAACGTTTTTTAAATAGTTTATCTAATATATATATATATTTTCCTTTTTATATTTTTCCTTTATAGGCTTTCTTTTTTTAATAGTTTCTTTTTTTTTTTTTCTTTCTGAACCCCTTTTATCCCCTTTCTCTCCCCTCACGATTTGGGATCTCTTCTGATTTGGCTAAAGCATATTTTCCTGGGGTTGTTGCCACACTTTTAGTATTTTACTTCCTCCTTCGTATACTCTTATCTGGACAAAATGATAAGGCGGAAAAATTCACAACAAAAAAAAGAACAAGAAGCAGTACCAAAGGCTAAGGACCTAATCAATACAGACATTGGTAATATGTCAGATATAGAGTTCAGAATGACGATTCTCAAGGTTCCAGCCGGGCTTGAAAAAGGCATGGAAGATATTAAAGCAACCCTCTTGGGAGATAGAAAAGCCCTTTCTGGAGAAATAAAAGAACTAAAATCTAACCAAGTTGAAATAAAAAAAGCTATTAATGAGGTGCAATCAAAAATGGAGGTTCTGACGGCTAGGATAAATGAGGCAGAAGAAAGAATGAGCGATATAGAAGACCAAATGACAGAGAATAAAGAAGCTGAGCAGAAGAGGGACAAACAGCTACTGGACCATGAGGGGAGAATTCGAGAGATAAGTGACACCATAAGACGAAACAACATTAGAATAATTGGGATTCCAGAAGAAAAGGAAACAGAGAGGGGAGCAGAAGGTATGTTGGAGAGAATTATTGGAGAGAATTTCCCCAATATGGCAAAGGGAACAAGCATCAAAATCCAGGAGGTTCAGAGAACTCCCCTCAAAATCAATAAGAATAGGTCCACACCCCGTACCTAATAGTAAAATTTACAAGTCTTAGTGACAAAGAAAAGATCCTGAAAGCAGCCCGGGAAAAGAAGTCTGTAACGTACAATGGTAAAAATATTAGATTGGCAGCAGACTTATCCACAGAGACCTGGCAGGCCAGAAAGAGCTGGCATGATATATTCAGAGTATTAAATGAGAAAAACATGCAGCCAAGAATACTATATCCAGCTAGGCTATCATTGAAAATAGAAGGAGAGATTAAAAGCTTCCAGGACAAACAAAAACTGAAAGAATTTGCAAATACCAAACCAGCTCTACAGGAAATATTGAAAGGGGTCCTCTAAGCAAAGAGAGACCCTAAAAGTAGTAGATCAGAAAGAAACAGAGACAATATACAATAACAGTCACCTTACAGGCAATACAATGGCACTAAATTCATATCTCTCAATACTTACCCTGAAAGTTAATGGGCTAAATGCGCCAATCAAAAGACACAGGGTATCAGAATGGATAAAAAAACGAAAGCCATCTATATGTTCCCTACAAGAAACTCATCTTAAACCCGAAGACACCTCCAGGTTTAAAGTGAGGGGGTGGAAAAGAATTTACCATGCTAATGGACATCAGAAGAAAGCAGGAGTGGCAATCCTTATATCAGATCAATTAGATTTTAAGCCAAAGACTATAATAAGAGATGAGGAAGGACACTATATCATACTCAAAGGAACTGTCCAACAAGAAGATCTAACAATTTTAAATATCTATGCCCCTAACAAGGGAGCAGCCAACTATATAAACCAATTAATAACAAAATCAAAGAAACACATCGACAAGAATACAATAATAGTAGGGGATTTTAACACTCCCCTCACTGAAATGGACAGATCATCCAAGCAAAAGATCAACAAGGAAATCAAGGCCTTAAATGACACACTGGACCAGATGGACATCACAGATATATTCAGAACATTTCATCCCAAAGCAACAGAATACACATTCTTCTCTAGTGCACATGGAACATTCTCCAGAATAGATCACATTCTTGGTCCTAAATCAAGTCTCAACCGGTATCAAAAGATTGGGATCATTCCCTGCATATTTTCAGACCACAATGCTCTGAAGCTAGAACTCAATCACAAGAGGAAATTTGGAAAGAACCCAAATACATGGAGACTAAACAGCATCCTTCTAAAGAATGAATGGGTCAACCAGGAAATTAAAGAAGAATTGAAAAAATTTATGGAAACAAATAATAATGAAAACACAACGGTTCAGAATCTGTGGGACACAACAAAGGCAGTCCTGAGAGGAAAATATATAGCGGTACAAGCCTTTCTCAAGAAACAAGAAAGGTCTCAGGTACACAACCTAACCCTACACCTAAAGGAGCTGGAGAAAGAACAAGAAAGAAACCCTAAACCCAGCAGGAGAAGAGAAATCATAAAGATCAGAGCAGAAATCAATGAAATAGAAACCAAAAAAACAATAGAACAAATCAATGAAACTAGGAGCTGGTTCTTTGAAAGAATTCATAAGATTAATAAACCCCTGGCCAGACTTATCAAAAAGAAAAGAGAAAGGACCCAAATAAATAAAATCATGAATGAAAGAGGAGAGATCACAACGAACACCAAAGAAATACAGACAATTATAAGAACATACTATGAGCAACTCTATGCCAACAAATTTGACAATCTGGAAGAAATGGATGCATTCCTAGAGACATATAAACTACCACAACTGAACCAGGAAGAAATAGAAAGCCTCAACAGACCCATAACCAGTAAGGAGATTGAAACAGTCATCAAAAATCTCCAAACAAACAAAAGCCCAGGGCCAGACGGCTTCCCGGGGGAATTCTACCAAACATTTAAAGAAGAACTAATTCCTATTCTCCTGAAACTCTTCCAAAAAATAGAAATAGAAGGAAAACTTCCAAACTCATTTTACGAGGCCAGCATCTCCTTGATCCCAAAACCAGACAAGGATCCCATCAAAAAAGAGAACTACAGACCAATATCCTTGATGAACACAGATGCAAAAATTCTCGCCAAAATACTAGCCAATAGGATTCAACAGTACATTAAAAGGATTATTCACCACGACCAAGTGGGATTTATTCCAGGGCTGCAAGGTTGGTTCAACATCCGCAAATCAATCAATGCGATACAACACATGAATAAAAGAAAGAACAAGAACCATATGATACTCTCCATAGACGCTGAAAAAGCATTTGACAAAGTACAGCATCCCTTCCTGATCAAAACTTTTCAAAGTGTAGGGATAGAGGGCACATACCTCAATATTATCAAAGCCATCTATGAAAAACCCACCGCAAATATCATTCTCAATGGAGAAAAACTGAAAGCTTTTCCGCTAAGGTCAGGAACACAGCAGGGATGTCCGTTATCACCACTGCTATTCAACATAGTACTAGAAGTCCTAGCCTCAGCAATCAGACAACAAAAGGAAATTAAAGGCATCCAAATCGGCAAAGAAGAAGTCAAACTATCACTCTTCGCCGATGATATGATACTATATGTGGAAAACCCAAAAGACTCCACTCCAAAACTGCTAGAACTTGTACAGGAATTCAGTAAAGTGTCAGGATATAAAATCAATGCACAGAAATCAGTTGCATTTCTCTACACCAACAACAAGACAGAAGAGAAATTAAGGAGTCCATCCCATTTACAATTGCACCCAAATCTATAACATACATTTGATATAGGAATAAACCTAACCAAAGAGGCTAAGAATCTATACACAGAAAACTATAAAGTACTCATGAAAGAAATTGAGGAAGACACAAAGAAATGGAAACATGTTCCATGCTCCTGGATTGGAAGAATAAATATTGTGAAAATCTAAAGCAATCTACACATTTAATGCAATTCCTATCAAAGTACCATCCATTTTTTTCAAAGAAATGGAACAAAGAATCCTAAAATTTATATGGAACCAGAAAAGACCTCGAATAGCCAAAGGAATATTGAAAAAGAAAGCCAAAGTTGGTGCCATCACAATTCCGGACTTCAAGCTCTATTACAAAGCTGTCATCATCAAGACAGCATGGTACTGGCACAAAAACAGACACATAGATCAATGGAACAGAATAGAGAGCCCAGAAATAGACCCTCAACTCTATGGGCAACTCATCTTCGACAAAGCAGGAAAGAATGTCCAATGGAAAAAGACAGCCTCTTCAATAAATGGTGTTGGGAAAATTGGACAGCCACATGCAGAAAAATGAAATTGGATCATTTCCTTACACCACACACGAAAATAGACTCAAAATGGATGAAGGATCTCAATGTGAGAAAGGAATCCATCAAAATCCTCGAGGAGAACACAGGCAGCAACCTCTTCGACCTCAGCCGCAGCAACATCTTCCTAGGAACATCACCAAAGGCAAGGGGAGCAAGGGCAAAAATGAACTATTGGGATTTTATCAAGATCAAAAGCTTTTGCACAGCAAAGGAAACAGTGAACAAAACCAAAAGACAACTGACAGAATGGGAGAAGATATTTGCAAATGACATATCAGATAAAGGGCTAGTGTCCAAAATCTATAAAGAACTTAGCAAACTCAACACCCAAAGAACAAATAATCCAATCAAGAAATGGGCAGAGGACATGAACAGACATTTCTCCAAGGAAGACATCCAGATGGCCAACAGACACATGAAGAAGTGCTCCATATCACTCGGCATCAGGGAAATACAAATCAAAACCACAATGAGATATCACCTCACACCTGTCAGAATGGCTAAAATTAACAAGTCAGGAAATGACAGATGCTGGCGAGGATGCGGAGAAAGGGGAACCCTCCTACACTGTTGGTGGGAATGCAAGCTAGTGCAACCACCCTGGAAAACAGCATGGAGGTTCCTCAAAATGTTGAAAATAGAACTGCCTTATGACCCAGCAATTGCACTGCTGGGTATTTACCCTAAAGATACAAACGTAGTGATCCGAAGGGGCACGTGCACCCGAATGTTTATAGCAGCAATGTCTACAATAGCCAAACTATGGAAAGAACCTAGATGTCCATCTACAGACGAATGGATAAAGAAGATGTGGTGTATATACAGAATGGAATACTATGCAGCCATCAAAAGAAATGAAATCTTGCCATTTGTGATGACGTGGATGGAAATAGAGGGTATCATGCTTAGAGAAATAAGTCAGTCGGAGAAAGACAACTATTATATGATCTCCCTGATATGAGGGAGAGGAGATGCAACATGGGGGGTTAAGGGGGTAGGAGAAGAGTAAATGAAACAAGATGGGATTGGGAGGGAGACAAACCATAAGTGACTCTTAATCTCACAAAACAAACTGAGGGTTGGTGGGGGGAGGGGGGTTAGGGGGGTGGGGTTATGGATATTGGGGAGGGTATGTGCTATGGTGAGTGCTGTGAAGTGTGTAAACCTGGCGATTCACAGACCTGTACCCCTGGGGATAAAAATATATGTTCATAAAAAATAAAATTTAAATATAATAAAAAAAAATAAAACCTAAAAAAAAATAAAGATGGGTATTAAAATTATTTAAAAAAAAGATTTTTAAAAATCCAAGAGATTCACTGTATCCAGAAAAAAAAATACTTTGTCAATGCATTTCGCTCACAATTTTGATAACACGTTAAAAGGAGGCACACAGCTCTGCCAGGAGGTTGAGTTCTCTAGCCAACTCAAATGTAGGCTCTGGAAGAGTACAGTCTTTCATGGAACACTCTGGAACAAAGTACTATCAACTAAAGAGGTATTCCATCTAAAGAAACACTGCAGTGGCAGGCACATCATTAAAAAAGTAGAGTCGTCTAGAGGAAGAAACTACCTTTTACCAAAGGGTATCTCTTTTTTTTTTTTTTTAAGATTTTATTTATTTGACAGAGAGAGATCACAAGTAGGCAGAAGCAGGCAGAGAGAGACAGCGAAGCAGGCTCCTCTATGAGCAGAGAGCCGATGCGGGGCTTGATTCCAGGACCCCAAGATCATGACCCGAGCCGAAGGCAGAGGCCCAACCCACTGAGCACCCCCCAAAGGGTATCTCTTGAATGATGTGATAAATACAAAAATTAAGTTATTATTGACTTAGTGCTTCTTACATTTCCCATTTCATCTTCAGAGCAAATCTGGAAGTTACAAAGCATAACTCCCATTTTGCAGTCGAGAAACCTAAAGCTTAGGACGACAGGGTCATTTTCGATAGTGACAATGGTGACAGGAAGCAGAACAAACAACAAAACTCAGGTCCATCCAAATCCAAAGCTAATGCTGTTTCAGTCACTTTCAGCAATGTAAATGCCTGAAACATCATTATTCTGAGAAGAAACTGTATAGGGAGAATCAAGGGAAGAACAGCTATGTCACAAAGCACAAGTATTCATAAAGAACTACTTGAGGCAAAGTGATTTAGGATGACTTAAGGATGGAAACTCATTGCTTCTGTGGTACTGGAGTACCAGATTTCCACCTTTTTATCTGAATGAAAGAAGGCACTCATGTATAAACTCCAAATTACCAAGTAATCAAAGGAAATGGTTTGGGGTACATTTTTGTACTTAATAAAAGCTTGGATATATTTGATTTGAAATTTCAAACACCATCCACTTTATGAAAATAGAGCTTCATACATTCCATAAAAATGCCAAGTACTACTTTAAGGAGACCTTGATTTTTTTTTTTTCTGAATCAGAAATTTGTTGAATTTGTAATAATTTGTTGGGCTGGTGCACATATACTTTTTCTGTGGAAAAAAAAAGACTAATCATTTAATAAGAATTGATAAAATGCTACCAAAATTACCACTGCTAAGAGAAAATGGATTTATCACAGTAAAGGAGATATCAATCTTAACAGAATTTTGGTAGCATTTTAGAATGGGGACAGAAAAACGGGGATATTTATGAGGTTTGGGGGGTCTGGTTTAGGGCAATGTATTTGATTATGCTTGAGTAAGGTTCATGATCTAATAGTTTAAAAATGGACAGACACAGCAAGCTAAGGTTTTAAGGACAGTTTCTAAGAGAATCTTTAGAAACAGTCTTCTCAATGCTATTTGAACAGTCTAATGTTCATTTAAATGGGCTTCTGGGGAGTCCCTAAAATGAATAATGTTATACGTCACTTTTCTCTTCCTGAGCAAGAGTTTACTGGAGTAGTATCATCATGCTAATATAGAAAATTGTGTGGTTGTACGATGGCATCATATCCAGAATCATGAAAACTGAAAATAATCTTAGTTGGGTATTTAATTTGGCCTAAGGACATGAATTCTGTGTGATATTTGGTTTATTATCAATCTTTGCAGAGTTTTGGGAAAACTCTGAAGAATATGTTTTCAAGAAGTATGACAGAAACTCTGTTCATTAAATTCTGTCCATTAATATTAATGGTTGCTCTTATTGACTGACATTTTATGATATTTAAATACATAGGATTCTCACTTTGCTTTCTTTTCTGAAAACATGGTCTCACAACACAGAAACAGGTCCTTCTATGGGCAAATATTTAATTCACGATTTTTTTTTATCATGCCAACAAGACCAATAAAATCATTTATTCTGTTATTGAACTGGTAAAAGAAGAAAAGGCAGAATTTAATAAATCACATTAGATGGATTGGATAGACTTGTTTTCACTTAGTTTCCAACCTCAATTGAAAAATTTGGTTAAAAAGTTAATGTGTAAGAGGGGCGCCTGGGTGGCTCAGTGGGTTAAGCCTCTGCCTTTGGCTCAGGTCATGTTCTCAGGGTCCTGGGATCAAGCCCCACATCGAGCCCCACATTGGGCTCTCTGCTCAGCAGCAAGCCTGCTTCCCCCCCTCTCTCTCTGCCTGTCTGTGATCTCTTTGTCAAATAAATAAATAAAATATTTTTTAAAAAGTTAATGTGTAAGAACTACAAAAGACAGATATTCAAACACAGCAGAGGTAAAGAAAAAGGAACTATTCGTTCTTATAACCACTGATTTGCAAATGGGGCCCTGTATACAGAGGGCAAGGAGAGACTGAAGAGAAGGGCAGACTGCTCCAGACAAGTGGGTATCAGGTTCAATAAGTGAGGGAACTTCCATATGAGGGTTGGTATGGGTGCTGCCAGGTGACCAGGCACCCTCACCCACCCACCAGGATCTTCAATTTATCTAGAGGCCTTGGAGGGGTTTATTCACATACACATGAAGACTTCTGAACAGCACACTGCTCTATCAGGGCCTTGAAAATGGCTCCCACTCCGAAAAAAATGAGCAGAACATACATTCCCAGGACAGGTGAGGGGGTGAGAAACCTGTAATTGCTTGGGTCCAGCTTGAGAGCCAGCCTAAGGTTATGTCTTCTGGATGACCTTTCCCCAACAATTTCTGATCCTAGTTAGGTGTTAACATGGAAGTAGTATTTGAGCAAATCTTGAACGAGGTGAAAGGCATTCCTTAATAAGGGAACTTAAAGACCCACTGGCTAAAGGATATAGGCTAAATTTGGGTCAGAGTGAAAAGGTAAATGAAATGGGAAGCTCAGCCTGACAAGAAATTGCTCTCATCTCTCTCTCTTCTCAAACTTAGTTCTTTTCTTGGTTAGGACAAGGAAACTTTTAAAAGAGCAATTCATTCCATTCTGTTAAGTTGTTATAATAACAATGGAAAATCCAAGCACAACCCTTAGTGTCTTTCCCCGAGAACATTAAATACAATTATTATTAAACAATTGTATACGAGTGATGTCTGTCTTCTCAGATGTGGCTCACACCTCCAGGGCCTAGTACAGTGCCAGGCTCATGGTATGAATAAAACACTAAGTGGCTACATGAACACATAAGTAGTTAGGTTTGGCCTGCAATGGAGGCTTATGTATGTCCTAAGAAAATTACCACTTCAGAAGATAGCCAGTTTGTTATGTTTATATTTATATCAAGTTTAAATATACACACATACATATATCTGAAGTTTATTTATACACACACACACCTCAAGTTTATACATATACACAGGCATGCAAACATGCATACGCATATATGCACACAGGCATACACACATGCACACACATATGTGTACATATATGTATGAATATGCCTACAAATGTAAGCATGTATATATCTATATCTGATTTGGAATCCCAAGTCACTTTTCCAAAACTAAAACCATTCTTGGTTATTCCAGCCAATAGAGGCACCCCTGGGCCTTGTGAAACCACATATTTTTAGTACATTTGTGTTAGCATAACATACACTTACAGTGGCTTTTCTAATTTTACTTCCTAGCCCTTTGCCTTTGTTGTTAATCTCTTGAAATTTCTGCTTGTTTTATGTTTTGATATTCTTTTCCCTCTGAGGCTAAGTGGTTCATACAACGATGGAAACTGGCCTTTGCTTCAAAAGCACCAGCCCTCCACGGGAAATATACTTATTCCACAGCAGACAAAGAAATAATTTAGGAGGAACAGAAGAATTTCAAAGTAAGTGCTAAGTGTTCACCCTTCTTTAGTCTGGATGTCCTCTTACCAACCCTACCTGCCAATTACCCGTCTGTGACCTTTCTACAGGTAAGAGCAGTTAACTAGAAATTTGATAGATCTTCAAATCCTATATCACCAGTTATCTTTGATTCTGTTACTTCATTTCTGACTCCTCATTAATCTGGCAGGAGTCATTTCAAGGGCACTAGATACAAGACAAACAGGCTGCCGCTCTTTCCTTCCATATCCTTGGTAGCTCTCACCAGTGTATTCTCATGTTCTTCACCTTTAGATCAGGACAGATACAGCTTCAGAAACCTCAACACTACATGGACGCCTCCAGTGGCACTGGTTTTTCAAAAGAAATCTCTATGCCACCCTAATATATTTTTTAAAGATTTTATTTATTTGACAGACAGAGATCACAAGTAGGCAGAGAGGCAGGCAGAGAGAGAGGAGGGAGCAGGCTCCCTGCTGAGCAGAGAGCCCGACGCGGGGCTCGAACCCAGGACCCTGAGATCATGACCTGAGCCAAAGGCAGAGGCTTTAACCCACTGAGCCACCCAAGTGCCCCCGCCACCCTAATATTTTTCTTGGTGTTCCTGTCCTTTCTTGAATGAGAAGGCAGGTTTGGGGTTATGAGGACATCAACAAATGACAGGGCTCTGAAGGGATGAAGACCTCACCTCTGAGACCCATACTAGAGGCCACGGACCAGCAGGGCTTGGTTCAGAGGCCCTTGCATGACTTGGTCCAGGGCACTGCTCATCCCTCTCATTTACACCTTTCATGATAATAAACTGACTGCAGTCTGGGCCCCATCTTTCAAAGAAAAATCATGGTTGGATTCAAAATAGGAAAAGTTATAATAAGCTAAGCAGATTCAAAATATACACAAAGTCATGTTGTCATGCATTTGTTTGTTTGTTTAATCAGGAGAGTTACAAAAATGCATTTGGAAGTCTGTAGTGTTCTGCCTTTTATGTTTTGCATTTGGGAAAATATCTTGTCCTTCACTTTAGGATACACTTTATGTATCTCATTCATTAAGACTAAGGGTAAGCATTATAGGAATGCCCATTGAATAATGTGTTTCTTTTACTTTAAGAAGTTAATAAGCACTGGAAATCTAGCCAGACAATTGGGCTAGCTGTGTCTGAATCACATGACCAGAATCACATGACCAGTCACAATTTAATTATCAGTCAGATGCAAGCATGTTGCTTTAGGAATAGCCTTTGTTAAGAGACAGAATATGGCAGTTTGTTCCAGTTCAAATTCAAGGAAGAGAGACAATAAAAAGAACTCCTGGTATTTTAGGAAAGTTATCTTTTTCAAGTGTTCTGCTGGTGAATATGTATTTTTGCACAGACTGTCCATGAGCACGGGGAATGGAGTAAACAGATCAGCTCCGAGGGAGGGGCTCTCACTGCTTTCTGTCAGTGATGCACAGTACAAGTTCACGTACCAAGGTCCCTGTCCTCCCTCAACAAGAGGCAGGCTTAAAAAGTCTTTCTATTCCTAACTGGGCTATTTCTCGAATGTCAATGGCACAGAAGTAGAACAGCATAAAAGAATAACTGGAAATGTGTCAGTTAGGTCTCTTACAATGATAGGTTTTTTTGTTTTTGTTTCTTGTTTTTTAAGCTTTTACTTATTTATTTGAGAGAAAAAGGACGTGAGTGGGGGGAGGAGCAGTGCAAGAGAGACAAGACTCCATGCTGAATGTGGAGCCTGACACAGGTCTTTTTTTTTTTTAAAGATTTTATTTATTTATTTGAGAGAGAGACAGTGAGAGAGAGCATGAGCTAGGAGAAGGTCAGAGGGAGAGGCAGACTCCCCATGGAGCTGGGAGCCTGATGTGGGACTCGATCCCGGGATTCCGGGATCATGACCTGAGCCGAAGGCAGTCGTCCAACCAACTGAGCCACCCAGGCGTCCCCTGACACAGGTCTTAAAACCACAACCCTGAGATCATGACCTGAGCTGAAACCAAGTCAGTTCATTAATTGACTGAGCCATCCAGGGACCCCTACAATGAGAGTTTTAACATTTAAGGGAAAAAAACCGAAAGTAACACCACTGAACACAACTTAATTGTACAGGACATCAAGAAAAGATAGGATTTCATTCCAGATTGAATTCTTCAGTCAATTCTAACTACGTTATTTACAGTCAGGCTTCATAAGATTTAATTGCATTTTAAGGTCTTTATATAAATAATATGGTCAAAGCTTGCTGACTTGAATTAAATTGTATTCATTTTTTGACAGTTTAATTAATATAAAATTTAATTCTAATGATCTGCTAAAGCTACTGTTTCTTTTGACTTCCTAATTTTGATGGAGTTATTTAGCAGAGCAAGACTACTGTCATCTTCTCTATTACCCTTAAACAACAACAACAAAAGTATTCAGTTTCAATTTATTCGTACCAGAAACTAGAGTACGAGCTAATTATTATTCACGCTATTGAAAAAAATCCTATTAGGTGGATCAGGTAAAAGAAGAAAAAAATGCCTGCTAACCATTTATTTTCTAGAAGTTCTCCCCTTGCTAATAAGTGATCTTAACCAAAGGAATGCTTCTTTATAAAAGGGTCATAACTTGAACATATTATCTCCTCGACTGGTTTACAAATGTCTCTTTCTGTTGTAGCAACTAAAATTCTTTCTGGTATGAGCCTTCTGATGCTGAATGGTGGCAATGTTTTCATATTGATTTTAGGATGGAATGAAATTCTGGGTGGGATCTTTTAAGCTCTTCTGGCCCATAGAAAATTCAAAGCAAATCTGTTTTCTTGAGGTCAGTCCTATCAGTCCTACTCCTGAATACTGTGGCCCAAATACTTTGTGTTTTCAGAGCTATTCTTGTCTCTAGGGTATAGCCTTGCAGAAATGAGCTGCCTTTCAAAATCGGTGTGTAGAGCATGAGGGATATACTAGTCATAGGATCTTTGTAGCTTTTCTGTAAATCTAAAATAATTCTAAAATAAAGAGATCCTTTAAAAAAAAAAAAGGCCCTTTGACCTATCAACCAATATATAGAAATTATTTTGATCCCAGTGCAAACAGATAATAAAAAATAATAATTAATGGCAACTGGGGAAATATGAACATTGGCTGAATAATTGATTATATGAATTAACAATTAATAATACTGTTAATAATTTAGGTGTCACAATATTACCAAGGTTATGTAATTAAAGAATTTCTCTGACATTAAAGATGAATATCGAAATAATTCAAAAGGCAATGATGTAATGCAGTATCTGATAATTGCTTCAAGAAATCTGTTTGAGGATGTGGTGAAATAAAAAAAAAAAATTGGGGGCACCTGGGTGGCTCAGTGGGTTAAGCCGCTGCCTTCGGCTCCGGTCATGATCTCGGGGTCCTGGGATCGAGTCCCACATCGGGTTCTCTGCTCGGCGGGAGGCCTGCTTCCCTCTCTCTCTGCCTTCCTCTCCATCTACTTGTGATCTCTCTCTGTCAAATAAATAAATAAAATCTTTAAAAAAAAACATTGGCCATGTATCAATTATTGTTGAAACAAGTGTTAAATGTAGGAATCGTTAGGAATTTTACACATATCTCATTCAACTTCCTAATTCTTCTAACATAGAGACATTCTAAAGCTGGAAAAAAGTGTCAGAGTGATTATCTTTCTATGAAACACAACCACTAAGTAATGGAACTAAGATTAGACTCCAGGTCTGTGGGTCTCTGAATCTGGAGCTTCTTTCTTGAGAAAACAATTTCTAGGATGAGTGCTATTTCAGGACCACAAGTTCCAAGCCATATGTGAGAAAAACAAACCCTCCTGGATACTAAGAACTCACTTACAGGTAATGCCTCTATGCTGCTTGAGAGAGGGTGTGCGGGTTTGGGTTACTTCGCTGCAATAATGATGGCTTGCACTCCCCCAAGCACATCATTGTATTTAGCTCCTTTTACTACCAACTTGTCACCCTCAAAATGGTAAATGACTGAAGTTAGGGGTGCAGCATGAAGTCACTCGTTTTGTGCATTCTCTGAAACCAATATGTGATTAGACTATGTGAAGGGACAAGGACGACGATGAGGACAGCCACAGAATCATGTTCTACTGAGCTGACCATGCAGGTGGAAGTGCAAAAGGGGACAGACTCCCTGGATTGCATCTTCTAGGCAAAGCTAGAATTTATTGGCATTTGGCACAGATACATCTCATGGTTTTAAGCTGAAGCCTCAGCAAATTACCACATGGAATGATGTCAGGGGGAGGTACTGACTACACAGTGCCAATCCTATGGGGAGTTTTGAAATGATCTTAAATTGCTCCTTACGTTAATTATTATCTGAATGTACTTGTAGCTGACATGGATTCAAGGATTCTGTACAACCCACTCTGTTTTGACATTAAATATCAATAGTGTTAGACATTCCATGTCAGTAGTATTAGATATAATGAACACTAAGGTACATTGACTCTGTCGCTGGTTACACCACTACATTTTCATACTCTTCTTTAATAATAGTAATGCTAAAATAATAGTCAGAAGCCCTTATCTGATTCTTTTCCAGACACTGGGACTCAGTGTGAGTGCCCTTATTTTAGTCTGACTATAACCTCCTGGAAATGAAATTATGGGCCCCATTTCATATAGGAAGGCAGGGCATAGACAATATCATTTTGGGGGTAAGATCAAGCAGGTAAATCAGCCCAGAGCATGGCTTTTCCATGAGGTTATTTTTTTCCAGGTATTAAGGAACCGTCATGATAGTTCCTGCTACTGCTGCTGCTTTGAAACACGATGTTTACCTGGCAGAGATACCTCCTCCTGCTCTACCATCTTAATGGCATGGAGGGCATCATCCAAACACAGCCAAACTCTCTGGGGAATGAGGTGACCATCCCAGCACTGCATTATAGGCAGACTGGTGGACCTTAAGAAAATTCACTTGGTGAAGTCTTGTCCTCTTCTGCTCTGGGATCAGAAGTCTTATTAGATGTAGTGATGGGGAGAACGTTCACCAACAAGATATCTATAGACAAGAGAAATGAGAGCAGGGAGAGGACCTGAGGTGCTCCTGAACAAGACAGATATTTATGGTTGTGTCATCCATTTCACGTAAGATTATGCCAGGAATTACTTTAGCTTCTGAAATTAGTCAAATCTTTTTTATAGGTGGTATGTGTGTGTATGTATGTATGTATGTGTGTGTGTGTGTGTGTATGTATGTGTATATATATATATATATCTGCATTGGAGCGTGTGTGCGTGTGTGTGTGAGGATGGGGAGGTAGAGATTAGCAGATTAGAAATGGCTGCAAATACTTGGTCATTCCTCCTACTGAGAGATGGCCTCTAAGTCACCTCCCCTTGAGTACAGGTAGGCTCTGTGACTGCTCTGATCAATGTAACATATCACAAGGGATGCTATCCCAGTTTCCAGGCTGAGGTCAGTTATACTTCCTGTTTTCTGAAACACTTGTTCATGGAATACCTGCCGTGAGGAAAACCCAACCGCCACAAAAGAAGTCTGACTAGCCTGATACTGCCATGCTGTGAGAGCTCAAGATACATGAAGAGGCTGATGAAGAGAGGGGGAAAGACAGAGAGGCCAAGGTGCCAGGCTTTTGAGTGAAAAAGACCACCCAGCCAACTCTTTCCAGAATTCTTAGGCCCACAGTATTGTGAGCAACAGAAAGTGATTGTTTTTAGCCACTAGGTTTTGGGATATTTGATTTGGAACAATGGAAAACTTAAAAATATGCTAAAAATAATCAGATAATCAAATCTGTTTCAAAAAGGTAGACTTTAATAATTAACAAAACAGGGGCACCTGTGTGGCTCAGTCAGTTAGGCATCTGCCTTTGACTTGGGTCATGATCCAGGGTCCTGGAATCAAGCCCTGTATTGGGCTCCCTGCTCAGTGAGAAGCCTCCTTCTCCATCTGCCTGCCATTCTGTCTATTTGTGCTCTTTTATAGCTGTCAAATAAATAAATAAAATATTTTAAAAATAATTAACAAAACAAAGCCAATCAAGGAAAATTTGGTTGAAAGGAGAAAAGTGAGCAACATTTTTCAAAATGGAAACATCTCACTTGTTTCCATTCAGAAGATTAAGGAGTCTACAATGGACATCTGTCTACATATTAAATTAGTAAGGTAAGGAATAACACCTCTCCTATAGGAAAAACCGATTATTTGCTTGGGAGACTTGGAAGAGATTTGCAACATAAGAGAAATTCTAATTCTGACCATAATTAAGATACAGAAGTGAGAATAATAAATGTTCAAAGATACAGAATCTCTGTCCTCCAGCAGGCAAAAAGTAGAACCCAGAAATGTACAGATTTTTTTCATGTTCTTTGATATTTGCCAAAGTGTCAATGTTAAGCCCATTTTGGTTAATGGCAGTGAACTGAATCTGGGAATATACGTTTGATTCCCTTCTACAACTCCATTAAAACAATACTGTTTTTTCCAAACATCATAAACCCACAACAAAAGGCAACAAAATAGGAAAGGGGACAAGAGCAATAAAATTTAGAAACCTGGAAAACAGCCTGAAGCTGACTTAGCAGACAGAAAAGCAGACACAGTGATCTACACTGCTGATTCCCCATAAAGAAATGGAGGCACCAAGTACATCTGTAGTAGTGAATGAATACAAGGCTGCAAACAGTCTTCTCCTCTATATAATATCCTCTCCCCTAGTTTGTTGTAAGACCAGAATATCTTAGGGTTAGGGGACAATTTGAAAGGGGAACACCATATCAACAACAGAGTGATAAAAGAACATACACATAATTAGTCCTGATCCAACTCCACTTTTTTTTTTTTTCTCCCAACTCCACTTCTTCATGCAGCTTTTAGATAAGGCAGCTAGGTCTTTTTCTTCAGACAAGAAACTGAAAAGGTCCTGATCTTCAGGGAATCTGACCCGTTCCAAAAGAGTAACCTGAAGTTACTGACACCAGAGTCTCATCAAAGAAACAGCTCTCCCGGGGCGCCTGGGTGGCTCAGTGGGTTAAAGCCTTTGCCTTTGGCTCAGGTCATGATCTCAGGGTCCTAGGATCGAGCCCCACATCGGGCTCTCTGCTCAGCAGGGAGCCTGCTTCCCTTCCTCTCTCTCTGCCTGCCTCTCTGCCTACTTGTGATCTCTGTCAAATAAATAAAATCTTAAAAAAAAAAAAAAGAAAGAAACAGCTCTCTCAAATCACCCTACAGCACAGCTCAGAGTGGATACATGCACAATTTTCCAACTGTTTTCATAGTGCCTCCACTTAAAGCTGAGCAAATAACCTAGGTTCACCGGGTTCAAACTACCTGAAGAAAGTTTCCAATGTAAAAGGGAAAGAACAAATCAAACAAAATAAGCAACTTGAACAAAATGAATATGCAGAGAAAATGAAGGTAAAAGTTACACTGGTATCCTCAGAGAGATAAGAAAAGAAATTGCATTCATGACACAGGAACAAGAATAATAATAGAAATTCTATTTTTAGGAAAGAAGACAAAGGTATTCTCTTCAGACAAGATCAGGAAAGAACAGTGGAGCAGAGACAACCAGGGAGGACATGTTAAAATGGGTGATTAGGAATTCCAGAAACTCTAGATTATGGGTGGATGCAATCAGACCCCCACTGCCCTCACTGCCACTGCTGCTGCCCCACAGCAGGGCCAATTAAAAAACAGCAGTTGTGTGGCAGGAGCAACAGAAAATGAAATGGAATCAAAGATGAAACCCAAAAGAGACAACATATTCCTAAAAAGGGAGCAGATACTGCAGCGCATGGAAACTGACTAAGAGTAACAGGCTGAAAGGGAAGAAGACCCTACAGCCTCTGAGTGTGGGTGATGGCAGAAGAATACATACTGAATCATTAAGAGATGAAAAGGGCTTTGTTAATCTCAGTACTTGAGAATCTTAGAAATAACAGCAAATATCTCATAAAAACCCTTCCAGAAGGACAGAGCTGAGAGGGATGTAAAACAGTTGCTAGGAAGGTGGACCAAACTGATAAGGGTAAGGGAGAAGGCCCAGACCGCAAAGTATTATTTGTTTCAGGGGTATAGGTCTATGATTAATCAGTCTTACACACTTCATAGCGCCAACCATAGCACATACCCTCCCCAATGTCCATCCTATCCCTACCTCCTCACCTGCCAGGAACCCTCAGTTTATTTTGTGAGATTAAGAGTCTCATATGGTTTGTCTCCCTCCTGATCCCTCTTGCTTCATTTTTTTTTTCCTTCCATACCCCCCACAGCACCCCCACCCTGCCTCTCAAATTCCTCATATCAGAGAGATTGTACGATAATTGTCTTTCTCTGATTGACTTACTTCACTCAGCATAATACCCTCTAGTTCCATCCACGTAATTGCAAATGGCAAGATTTCATTTCTTTTGATGGCTGCATAGTATCCCATTGTGTATATATACCACCTCTTTTTTATCCATTCATCTGTTGATGGACATCTAGGTTCTTTCCATAGTTTGGCTGGACACTGCTGCTATAAACAATCAGGTGCATGTGCCCCTTCTGATCACTACATTTGTATCTTTAGGGTAAATACCCAGTAGTGCAATTTCTGGGTCATAGGGTAGTTCATTTGCAACATTTTGGGGGAACCTCCATACAGTTTTCCAGAGTGGCTGCACCAGCTTACATTCCCACCAACAGGGCAGGAGGGTTCCCCTTTCTCCACATCTCAACAACACCTTTCCCTTTCCGGATAAATAAAAGAACTAAAATCTAACCAAGTTGAAATTTAAAAAGCTATTAATGAGGTGCAATAAAAAATGGAGGCTTACTTCTAGGATAAATGAGGCAGAAGATAGAATTAGTGATATAGAAGGCCAAATGATAGAGAATAAAGAAGCTGAGAAAAAGAGAGATAAACAACTACTGAATCACAAGGGGAAAATCTGAGAGATAAGAGACACCAGAAGACAAAACAATATTAGCATAATTGGGATCCCAGAAGAAGAAGGGGCAGGGGGCAGAAGGTATATTAGAGCAAATTATAGCAGAGAACATCCCTAATTTGGGGAAGAAAACAAGCCTCAAAATCCAAGAGGCACAGAGAACCCCCCTCAAAATCAATAAAAATAGGATGACACCCATCATCTAATAGTAAAACTTAGAAGTCTCAGAATCAGAGAGAAAATCCTGAAAGCAGCTTGGGACAAGAGGTCTATAACCTACAATGGCAGAAATGTTAGATTGGCAGCAGAGCTATCCACAGAGACCTGGAAGGCCAGGAAGGACTGGCATGATATATTCAGAGCACAAAACAAGAAAAATACACAGCCAAGAATACTCTATCCAGCTAGGCTGTCATTAAAAATAGGAGGAGAGATAAAACGTTTCCAGGACAAACAAAAACTAAAAGAATTTGCAAACACCCAACCAGCCCCATAGGAAATATTGAAAGGGGTCCTCTAAGCAAAGAGAGCCCAAACAGACCAAAAAGGAACATAGCAAACCATTTTTAAAGGCAAAGCCTGATGCATTCTGGGAAATCACAGATGAAAGATAGGAAACTGTAGAACCAGGTTTCCCTCTGATTCAGAAGAAGCTTGCAGAGGGCCATAACCTAACCACAGAAGAAGGAGCCCTGCAGCTTTATCAGTAAACCTATGAAGAATGCCTGTTCACTGAAGACTGAGTTAATCCTTTGAGACAGTTCAAAAGAAATATCTCTCAAAGAGATGGAAGTCCATTTGGGTAGAGACAATATTCATGCAGGACACATTTACTAACATTAAAGGTCCCTGACTGCTTGGATTATTAGAAGCTATGCAAAAGTATATCAATATCACAATGCATTCTTCACACCAATTTCACCAAGTTATACTTGTTTGATCCTGAGCCGTCCCTCAGTTTCCTCATCTGTAAAGTGGAGACAACAGAACAGTCATGGCTATTCTGTGAAGATTAATGTAAAACATTTAGAGTAAGTCTAGCACATATTAAGCATTTAATAAATGTTTGCCCATGTCATTATGATTAGGATCATCCCAGTGCATAGTCATGTAATCTACTTTGGGCCTTTGTCAAACTCAGTACATAAAAAGGTCAGAGTCACGTAAAGAAGGATTAGGATAAACCTCTAAATCCACAAGAAACCCAGGGGTAGGATCCATAAACCTAGAAAAGACTGGGTTTTAACTCTGGAATCTCATTGCCTCCAACAGCATCTGATACTCCCTTAAGAGTCAGTGAATGCATATTAAATGAGAAACTAAATTACCATCACTACTAAAGAAGAAATTTAAACCCCATGTCCAATAATTAATGTTCTAATACTATCAGCTTTCTCATAATTGTATGTATGTGAGAAAATAATTTTTGACATCACTTTATTTTCTGCACAAATAAGCCATGAACAAATTTTCATCATACAAAATTTAATGTGTTTTGTTCCAGAAAAGTCTTAAAAGAATTTATGTAATTTATAATTTTAAAAATTAAAAGTATATTCATATAAATATATAATATACATATATATAAAATATACATAGTATACAAGACAGTACTTTAAGGCTAAGGGGAAAAAATCATCATTTAGGTCATTTAAAAAACCAAGTAATGAAAATATTACAATTATATTCATATTCTCATTTAACATGCTTTTTTTTTTCCTTTAAGGAGACAGGAAAAAAGGTATTTGCTAAGAGCTTAAATAAACATATAATGTGAAAATGCAATTTGCTATTCTTCTGATTAATGACCAAACATGTTGCAATAGTTCATACTGTTATCAAGGAACATATAAGTCCACTAAATGCCCATTCTCAGAATAGTATTATAAATAACTGGCTCTGGCTGGATATTGACCAATAAGAAAGGATGTTGGCTCTCAAATACCTGGACCCCCGTTCTACTACAAACTTATGTTTCATACCACCTTAAAGAAAACCTGTATTTATAAAATATTCAAGGTATATTTGCTCTTCTTTTCTTGCAGCATACAATAAGTCTCAAAGCCTTTCAAAGTTTTGTGGAGAACTGCAAAATATTCACTTGTCCTTCTAGATCACCATTCCAACAAAAACATAATGGGTTAGAGTGGGTCCTTCATCATTTGGAATACCAAAAAAAATACAGTGTGAGGACTAGAATGGCATAAAACATGTTGTGTATAAATGCAGTATGTTCAATCTTTCATTGATTTTATTTCCCCCATGGAAAAAATAAATACCTTCCATAGATCTCTCTCAGGTAGATTATTAATTTCGGTTTTAAATTCTGGTGTAGTTTCCACTAGTCTTGAAAATATGCCTGCCTTTGCTTCCGCATATTCCCCTGGGAGGAGGGATTATGAATTCTTTTTTATGCCATAGAGCTTCCTTGACACTACACTTAGGGGAAGCGATTTTTCCTACCAAGTTCTTTGATGTTCCTTCCTTGTGTCTTCTTCAGATACCGTGTTTACTTTTTCAATTGTGTGGAGTCCAGTGATATCACAGAGCTACAGGAAATCTTTCCACTGCTACCTCATTTTCAGTTATTTTTAATCTGAGTCAGAACATAGTTTTCTCATTGAAAAAAATCCTCATTATTAGTGGAAATTGTTGCAGACTGTTGAACGCATTTAAATGCAAGTAATGCTGAGGAAGATTCCATTGCATTTTCTGCATCTCTGGCAGTAGTGATACCTCTCAGGATTCCTTATGTCTCCTCTGTTTATGGTGTGATAAAACACTTAAAGCTTTTTCTTCAGGCTTCCTCCCCTTCACCCTACCTATCCCTCCCTTCATCCAGAGATTGGCAAAGAATAATTTAGAAGCCAGAGGCTCGGCAGGCATGGCCTCACATCATACTAGAGGGAACAGGAAACGCATACCACTTCCTATGAAATGCTGTCACCCACTTCCTCTGATTTCTGATGTGAGAAATGCCAAAAGGGTTGACCTTGACTATCTTTCATGCTCTACATGGCAGAGTTAAACATGGTTGGGCTGTCAAGGTACAAATGTGGTAGAAAGATCAGCAGGAGGTTCCAAATAACTTCTAAGGGTCCTGAGTGCTAAAAGTGAGGCCAAGTCTGTGACAAGCTCTAAGTCTAATTTGTAACCTCATTTAGTTCTAAAAGGACCATTATCCATAAAGAGCAGTACAACTCAAGAAACCAGGGTTTTCTCTGTGCTGTTTTTCTGCTCTTTCAACGAAATGAAATTATTCAATGAATAATTAACCTTCACTGGACTTAAAAAGAAATAGGACATAAAGAGGCTTCCACTAACACCAGGTTCCTACTCCTCCTAACCAATAATCAGGGCTATTAACATTCTTTTAAGTGAAGGGTGGTAGTTTTACATTTATTGAGATCTTAAAACTAGTAACTGAAAAATTAGGTGAAATTAGACACCTAACCTGGGGACCATTCCAAGAATAGCTAACTGGGAAATATGAACTACTCTGGATTAGAAAATAATAAAACTGTAAGCAGAGAAATATTTTGAGTAAAGCTTAGAAAAGTACTTCAAGCTACAATAGCCATAATGGACAGAAACAAAGCAAAGGAAATAGATCATAGCCAATCAACTTTCCAAAAGCCAAGATGCCTAATTTAGTGCTGACATTTGAGACCTTTAGTAGGAATTAAGTTGCCATTAGAATTAGCCTCAAAAACTGGGTTTAATTGCTAGCTCTGCCATTTATCACCTCTTGGGTCTTAATTTTTCTTTCCAGCAAAGTAGAAGTGGACATACCTTGCCTTTTTGTGAAGATTTAAAAAAACTTTTTTAAGTATCCTATGAACTGTATGAATAATGAGCTGGGATTACAGTGTTTAATGATGGGAGGAAGGACAAACTAGCACAAACCTTATCTATCTGCAGATATTACTTGTGGCCCGATGACAATCACAGGTAGAAAGAGCATGAAATTATATACTACTCATATCTGTTTCTGGTTTAATTTCATGTGTATAATGATTATTACATAATGATTTTATATTATATTTATAAATACATATTTATAAATATATTTGTAAATTATATATGATTATTTTACATGTGAAATTTAGAAAAAGTATCAGTGTTTTGACAGTTCTGACTCTGAATTCTTAATTTTTTATTTTTATCCCCAGGGGTACAGGTCTGCGAATCGCCAGGTTTACACACTTCACAACACTCACCATAGCACATACCCTCCCCGATATCCATAACCCCACCCCCTCTCCCAACCCTGACTCTGAATTCTTAACTGTACTTATTTCCTGTACCAATAGCTTTGCACTTCGTTCATGTAATAATTTAACCATTATTATTCAGGGAAGAGTTCTAGATTTTATACATTTTATCCTCCTAGATAATCTAAAATTGTGCTATGGATAAGATCCTTTATTTTCTGAGTTATACAAATGAATCAGACACAAAAACGTTTTATTGAAAATATCCCAAAGGAATGTAAGTTCAACAATGATAATCTGGTTCTCTGCTCCAATGCTCTGATTGCATTATCCCAGAGAGACAATTTAATTACACTTCCTTTTTTTTTTTTTTTTTTTAAAGATTTTATTTATTTATTTATTCGACAGAGAGAGATCACAAGCAGACGGAGAGGCAGGCAGAGAGAGAGAGAGAGGGAAGCAGGCTCCCTGCCGAGCAGAGAGCCCGATGTGGGCCTCGATCCCAGGACCCTGAGATCATGACCTGAGCCGAAGGCAGCGGCTTAACCCACTGAGCCACCCAGGCGCCCTACACTTCCTTTTTCTATTATGCATTTTTCCCACTTAGCCACAAGGTGGTCTTCAGTTGCTTTCTTGGCCACTGTAATAGTTATAAAAAATGTCAGTAAGTGCTGGCTGGAATCCACATGCTGAAGAGCCCACAGGAGCACATACAGCTCCTTGCTGGCAGTAGTACAGATACTCTCACTCACTATCCACAATATTTATTCTGTTTTCTGAAACAAGATAGCTCTCATTCCCAAGGCTGTAAATCTAACCATTTTTTCCCCTAAAACAAAACACCACTAAACAAAAACCACAAGAAAAAAATGCAATGATGATGAAGTGAAATGACAAATGCATGAAATTTTCAGCATCATCCAGGTCAAGACATGGACAGATTTTAGAAGTGACAGAAATCTGAGTCAGTGTGTAATGGGTAAAAAAAATATATAGGCTTAAACTTGGAAATCACTGTCTTTTGAATCATTTTTAAAAATCATAGGCTCTTCCTAAACACATAAAACTATCAGGAAGATGGTTTTTTTGAAATATACAATTTCCCCTCACAGGCAAAAACCTCCTGTCACCTTTGCACTGTCAGAATTCCTGGCCTTCCTTTACCTGTCCACTAAAGGCAGAGCCATGCAGAAAGCTTCATTCCAAGTTAGGATAAGTGGAGCTATAAGAACCACATCCCATTCTGTATGTAGAATTGGCTCTGGGAAGGTTTTCCCAAGTATCAGAGGCAGCATCTAGGTTATACTACACCAGTAGGGAAGAGTGTTTCTCTAATACAGTCATTAAATATTTCTGATCTTTTCCACAAATTCCATTCAGTCTCCAGATACAGAAGGAACTACTCAGGCAGGTTTCATAAAAATAGTATTGTTATTAAGAAAACAGATGCATATTTTAAAAGTTTTAAATGGTAGAAAGATTCCTAAGTCATTTGACCAGCATTATTTGCCAAGGTGGGATGGGTCATCCTCAGGAACTTTCTACACGATAGGGCTAAAAATTTTATCAACTGCACCTTTTACACCCTGGAGTAGAGCAATGGGAGCTGTCCTCCGGACATCTGCCCAGTACCTGAAGAGCTGTCACCCACTGCGATCTCCTAGTTCAACAATCTTAGGAAAGAGCCTCCCCACAAAAACAATTTCTGCAACCTCAAGCTACAGAGGACTTTTTGCTTTAGTTGTCTTATTAATACATTTCAACTACAGAGAAAACCTGCAGTTGTTAGAATATTCCAGGGCTTCTGACTTGTCTTTTTTTTTTTTTTTAAGATTTTATTTATTTATTTGAGAGAGAGAGAGTGCGCACACAAGAGCAGTGTGAGGGGTGGAGGGAGAATTGGGCTCCCTGGGCTCCCCGCTGAGCAGGGCTTGAGCCCAAAACTCCAGGATCACGACCTGAGCCAAAGGCAGATGTGCAAGCGACTGAGCCACCCAGGCGCCCCTTGTCTGTCAATTCTTCTAGCCAGTATTGTACTTCCCCTTCCCACAATCCAAATCAGGAGTGATAAGCAATTATAAGCGTAACTTAGTGCTAGGGGATGACAACAAGCGGTCCTCAATGCACAAAAGATGTAATTCTAAGCCATGCATTTGAAATTTTAAAATTACAAAATCTCTGGAGTATAGAGTCAGGGAAGACCTCAACTCATGTTCATAAGCTTCATTTCCAGTAAGTCTAAAAATTGAAAAGACGAAAGGATATATAGAATGGACATGTCATTTTGCTTAAAATACCAGAAATATTTTAAAATATTGATTATAGGAACCAGAAGTTTCCTGATACATATTCCCCCAGTAAGCCTGTGAATAAGTGTTCTGAAAGCTAATTTTTCCCCCCTGGGCAGAACTGGAGATGTCATTCAGCCAAAGATGTTAAAGGATTGGTGGTAATTCAGCCACAGAGCTCCCCTTCTCTGAACACATACTCAGAAACTGTACTTCTGAAAAGTGGGCCAGACAAGATATTCTCATCTGGGTATCTGTGATAATGATGACTGTGCAGCAAAGAAAGTCTGGGAAATGCTTTGATGTCTAAGAGACAAGAAGATATAAAATAGATAAGAGGTAGGGGAAAAGCAGCTCAGTAATGATTTAGAATTAGGAGGTAGCAGATGGTCACATGGGAAGTTCTCAGTGGGGCTCAGGGGGCAAGGATGGGAAAAATCTTCCCCGAATCCTACAACTTAAAACAGTTAATACGTGGTTGTGATTATCATCACATTGTCATCAGCCGGTTACTACTACTTTTGAGGCAGGAATTTATGCTTTCCTCTAGAAACAGGAGGTAGGAATTCTACCTGACATGTAACTCAGGTGACAAATTTGGCCCCTATATGTGTAATTAGCTAGCCTGGGTATAGCATCTAAGTGACAGGGCAGTATACTAGGAAACACAGGTGTCCAGAGTCCTGAGTGAATTCCTATTAACTAGATAAGTGGAACCCTTTCAGATTTTTTTTTTTTTTACGTAATGGAAATTTTAACACAGAATTGCAAGGAAGTAAATACTAACAGAAGAAATGGTAGAGTAAAAAATCCATCTGATGATGGTTCCACAAGCTTTTTTGATTCCTTATTTGGGGTATCAATTGGTGATATTATCAAAAGCCTATTTTTAGTGCCAATAGGTGTTTATAGTCAAATATGTAAATCTTATAAAGTCAAATATATAACAAACCTCAGCTAAACTTAAGGTTAAATTCAGATGAGCCTATCTGGTCACTTTCACCATAAGTGACTATTAGTCCCATAGTTGATGGGGCTTACGAAGATTTTTAGAGATGCCCAAATAAGGCTAGAGGAATTGATACCCTAGTATTCTTCAACTCCACTTGCTTACAGTCACATAGACACAATCATAAAATGATTGTGTCTAAATAGCACTGACAAAAATAGAAGGAAAATATATGCAGATGTTTAATTTATGAAGTGAACAGTAAAAAGAAATAATGCAGGTTCCCAACTAAGTAATCATCAAGAGAAAACTGCCATACCATTGAGATTTTACAAAGGACAACACGAAATGTGTTGCAGGATAATAGAAATTAAGCTATAAGAAGCAAAGATATTTTTCAGAAAAAAGGGAAAATAATGTACTCCAATAGTCTTTAGAAACAATTCAAATAAAGCCCTGTGATTCGAGTAAAGAATAGAAAGAAAACAAGTAAGAAGCCTTGATTTTCTCACAGTCCCTTTTCCCATTTGGACAATATAGTTTGCACCATGGACCATCAAAGTATCTATCTATTCCCATAGAAATAGGGGCTCCTGCAATAAAAAACAAACAAAAAGGGAGCATTCTATTTCTTTTCACTTCCTAAATTATTTTAAATTATGTCAGTTTTGGTCAACTTTCACTTTCTCATTCTCTCAAAAATTTGATATCAAATTTATTTGTATTTTAATGACAATCCCATTTGAAATATGCATCATTTAGGCAAGTAACATTTTAAGTCTCAGACTCAAATTTTATTTCCACAAAATGAAGACTTTATAGAGCTTTACTGTTCAAAGAGTCAGAGATGACCTATGTTGTCAGACATGTTATATGTGATAATGGTTAGTTCCCACATATTACTCATGTACGAATATTTTTTATGAGAGTTCTAAACATACTGTCCCCAATATTCACCCAATTCTTTTAAAGGCCTGAGGCAAACACCACCAAAATAATTTTCAAAATGCTAAGTTGCCTACATTGCCATTCTAGACCTTTCTTAAAAATAGTTAATACCAGGGCGCCTGGGTGGCTCTGTGGGTTAAGCCTCTGCCTTCAGCTCAGGTCATGATTCCAGGGTCCTGGGATTGAGCCCCGCATCAGGCTCTCTGCTCATCAGGGAGCCTGCTTCTCCCTCTCTCTCTGCCTGCCTCTCTGCCTACTTGTGATCTCTCACTCTCTCTCTCTCTCTGTGTCAAATAAATAAATAAATAGTTAATACCTTGGTTTTGAGCACAATTATGTACAGATTTATGTTCTGGGAAGCTCACAATACTACTCACTCCAATCATATCATATAAGACTAAAAACACTGAAGACAACAAATTAAGGCTTTTCAGGTAAATGTGCAAATTAAAAGCAATTTTCCAGGAAAAAGCAATGTTTATAGTAGGAATAAGCCCAAGTTATTCTGTCCAGGAAAAAAAGAAAGTCAACTAATTTCAACAAATATTTGGTGAATGTCCACTATGCAAGAGGCAGCTAGAAGTTAGAAATGCAGACAAAATGTTCTGCTATGTATTCCAGGAAAGGGACACTTTTTCATCTGTTCTTGGGGCACTGATAATCAACATTTGGTCAGCAGGTAAGAAGCAGATGTTTTCATGTTTGTACAGGTCACAAAACAAATAACCCTTTGGAGAGTCTGTGGAACTTAGAAAAGCCAGGCTAAAAATTCAAGGCAAGAAGAACCGTGGGTCAGATATGATTTCCGTCCCTCAAAACCTGGTAAAATAGCATCGTCCATATACTCACACAGAAGCTATCATGATGATTAAACAGAAGACTGAATATACCATGTACTCTCCAAGATACAGAACAACTGGAAACCTCTTACATGGCTGGTGGAAACAGAAATTAATAAGACCATTTTGGAAAAAATGTTTCATGACATATATACCCTATGACCCAACAATTCTACTGCAAATATACTTAATAGAAATGAGTGGTTAGGCCACAAAAACCATATGAGAACCTTTATAGCAACTTTATTTATAAGAGCACAAAACTGAAAACAGCTCAAATGTTCCTCATAATAAGATGGGCAAATAATGTGTATTTTATGCATAGAATGACATATGACACTGTAATGAAAAGAATCAGGGATGGATGTAGCACGGATATGGATACATCTGATAGACAAATGGAGGGAAAGAAGTCAATTTTTAAAGAGTACATACTGCATGATTCCATTCATATGGGGATCAAAGACAGACAAAAGTGGTCTATGGTAACAGAAGCCAACACGGTATATCCTTAAAATACTCTTGGAGGGAGCCTGACTGGGAAGGAGAATAGATTATTTTTCTAGTGATAGAAATTCTGCACCCTGATCTGGGTGTTATTTACCATGATATATGCATATGTTAAAATACATATATAAGCTACAAATAATCACCTCATTCTGTAAGGTTGTGTGTGTGTGTGTGTGTGTGTGTGTGTGTGTGTTTGTGTGTGCCTGCAGTAAAAAGGAAACCAGGAAAACTAGCTAATAACTGACCATGTACATAAAAAATACCCAAAGTTCTAGTGTGTGCCAATCAGCACTGATCAACATTTTAGCCCTTGCCTATTGTCTTCTAATTGTGGGTGTTTTTCTTTTTTGTTTTTCCCCATTCCTCCCCAGATAGTCATCTTCTAAAGACATAGGGCTAAAAAGTCATGCTCTAACTCAGAGCCTAGCACAAAGCTGGACAGGCACCCATAGATGTTCAACTCATGTTCCTAATAATCACAACAATGCTTCTTGTCAATTGCTGTTCTACACCTAGCAAAATAAACTTCCCTACGACTCCATGAAGTAGGTATTCTTTATTTTCAGTCTACAGATGAGGAGACCGAGACTCAAAGACCTCTCCTAACTAATAAGTGGAAGAGCAGGAACTCATGTGCTCTTTACAAATCTCAGGTCCTCGGCCACATTTTGTTGTTACAACACATGGATGATAAAACATTTGCTTAAACCACCCTTCTAGCTGAGATTTTCATCATCATGGCTCTACTCTGAGTGATTTGTTTGGTGCTTCCATCACAATCAGAGGCCATCCATGTCAAACAAAATGCCCACCACTGTGTAGGGAACATGGCTCAAGGCCTTACTAAGAGCTGGTGTCCGCACAGTTTATAGAGCTGGTCCACAGTTCCACAGCCTCCTAAGTGGTCTGCTATCACGACTCAGGTTATCCCCATGCTAAGTCAGTCAAATTAATGTGCTCAGGACTCTGTTATTGCCTTTTGGTGTCATTTGTCACCTCCTATCCAATTATTATTAAATTTATAACCCTAGGGATAGTTTTTGATATACCTAATGGCCCCCTTATTCTGAACATTTCTTAATGCCTCTTACTCTGAACATTTATTTATAAAATCACAAATCTGAATGGTTTTTTAATCATGTCTAGAAAGACATCTGAAGCTCTCTTAGATAGCCATTGACTATTTTGTACTATGACAAAAGCATATATGTGTTTTGATGATAGTGTGCCACTAATCTGTGTCTAGAGAGAGAGAGAGAGAGAGAGAGAGAGAGAGAGAGAAGGGGCCTCTTTGGAAAGAATTCATTGTCTAACTTTACAATCTGTATTGAACAACACTGTCAGCTTACAAGTTTTTGACAGTTCTGTATCCTTTCCTCACCTAATTCTCCTTGACAGCCAAAAGTAGATCACATTAATGGAACATCAGCACATTTTTAGGTGGCATGGGCATTTCTTTCCTACGATGATATGTCAGATTTAATTCACAAATAGGTAGAATGCTCTTTAGAATTGGCAAATTCATATTCATCATTCACTTTTTGAGGACAGTTCAACAATGAGGTGTCTCATAGGAACCTTATTATCCCATAATGTATCCTGGATTAAACCCTTCCCAGAAGGCTGAATTTAATTGTGTGTGTCTTTAACTTGAGAAAAAGGCCTTTATGAAATTTTTTTTTTAAGATTCTATTTATTTATTTAACAGACAGAGATCACAAGCAGGCAGAGAGGCAGGCAGAGAGAGGAGGAAGCAGGCTCCCCGCTGAGCAGAGAGCCTGATGCGGGGCTCGATCCCAGGACCCTGGGATCATGTCCCAAGCTGAAGACAGAGGCTTTAACCCACTGAGCCACCCAGGCGCCCCGAGAAAAAGGCCTTTAAACAGAGATTAACTCCCAAGAGAGGTAGAATAAAGAAAGCCCTGAGTAAGAGAGTGAAAGCTTTTGGAGGAAACATGGATGCCACTAACGAGTCACAAGAAATCTTTCTGGGTTTCCCATGGATTCCACAATGTATCAGATCACCTTAAAACCACAGCCTCGGTTTGCTTATCTGCAAATGTATTCAGCTGTGTGGCACAAAGCCTGACAGTTACACAAAAAAAAATAGATCTCTTCACCTGAGAGGACTTTCCTCAACTAACTTGGATCCAACAGGTCTTCAGTCCTTATATTTCTGTTATTCTCTGTGAACAGAGAACCCCAGGGGATAATTGAGGCAGCTTCTGACAGCAGCCATTTGTGAGCTGAACTATACAAACCATCTTGTGAGAAGATGTTCTGACTGAAATGCCACCTACGGTCCTTCCTTTGTGTAGCTTATTTTTCTAGCACTGGGGTTAGACTTGAACTAGTCTGTCACACAGAAATTTATACTTTCTCTAATTATGGAATTCAGGTTATTTTGTTTCTTGAAGAGATGTTACAGAATCATTTTCCTCTTTAGATACTCATGTTCTCACTAAAATATCTATAGAAGATTTTTTCCCCCCTCCAATCAGCAAATCCGGTGACAATTCTAAATTCTCTGGTTTTGTTTATCTCACCTTCCCTAGGAGATGGTTTTCTTACTTTCTATGGTTACAGTCTGTGCATTAATGAAACAGGATAAAAGAACCTGCCACAGATAATTATAAATATTCAAGTAGTAATTTGGGGCTTTCTTTTGTGACACTTCATATACAGCTATGGGGTCCTCACACTGCCACTTAGATGTTCTATTCCCTTGAAAAAATCAGGAGGCTCCCAGTGCCCCATGTCTCTTGTCTGTGAAATAGACAAAACATTAGTATCTATTCTATAGGATTGCTTTGGGGGAACAAATGAGTATCTATAAAACAATACAGTGGCTGCCATTTAGCAAGCATGTAAGACATTCTACCCATGGATTTAACAGGAGATGCACTTAAAATACTTAGCAGCTGGTTTTATTCATCCTAAGTGCTTAATATAGAGAATATTATGTGGTTTTTTTTCTTTGCTTTGCCTCCAACCCTGATAAGCCCTTAACTTCTGAGGTACTGAAGATCTGACATATAGTAGACGCTAAATTAAAGTTAATGATGCAAAAGAAGTGGAAGAACATTTTATTTCAGCTGTTCAAATGTAAAGGCTTTATGATGTCAACAATTTAAGAAGTGTACTAAACTTAACAGTAATGAATGCAATGGAAAAAATCTGCCAGATAACAAAAGGAACACATCCCTCTGGATACCTACTCGGAAAGTGCCAACTAAATAGAAAATTCATGGTTCTGAGAATTTTGTGAGATAGTGTTTAAAATGTCTTCACTCCAGTGATTTCAGGACTACAAAACCTAGGTATTTTCAAACAAGATGGGACAAAGCCTATGTATACTTTGTCAGTATAAAGTTTAAGACAGCACAGCTAAATTAATGCATGTCAAGACATCCTATTTTGAGACACATGAACCCTATTGCCAACACAAGTTGTAGAGTTTTTATTAAGACTAACCAAAGGTATACTACAAAATTGTCTAATTTACATAAAATTGTTGGTAATGATGTACTTATTTCCTTTTTAAATGACAGATGCCTGCAGCAAATCTCCTTAGAGTAACAAACTTCTTTTTTTCCATCTTTAGTGCTGAATGTTAGAGGAGACCTCAATTAATAGTGTTCTACTCAATGGCCATTCTAACAACTGAAGCTGTGTTAAAATGGAAAGGATTGTTGTCGGTTTATTAAGAATATTGTAAAAATTTTTAAAAAATCTATACTGGGTGGCACTTAGAACTCGTACTCTAAAGTTGCTATCATCTCAAAAATTCTAACTGTGATTCTGTAGCTTTACTAGATATCAAGCTCCAGTAGTTTTATATAATTAAATATATAGTGAAGAATAGAAAAATCAGACAAAAATGGTTTATAATGGGATATACAGTTACCCAAATACTAAGTTACATAAGAAAAAAGACAGTGTTATCATTCCTTAACTGATGCCTCCCACCATTATTACCACTGGTATTCATTCCAGTCTAATATCCATTCTACAAAATTGATTTCAGTGCTATCATATATATTATCAATTGCTCTAACAGCTTTGTAATCCTATAGTCTTTGCATACTTATCATACTTTGCATACTTATCAAATGCTTTCATGAGAATATTCACTATCTGTGACAAAGCCTAAGTGATTATTTTTTCTTTGATCTCCGTTTATTATATTTTTCCCCCTGTAAAGGGATTTGTGATGTTTTTTTCCCCTCTGAAGATTCAACTAGTCCAGCTTTTCCTATTTGAGCTATCAGGATCTCTACTGAAAGTAGTATTTACCTTTCCAAAAAATACAGGTCAACCTCATTTAGCAATACTCAAAGTATACACATTTGTTTCAATGACATGTACAAACGGTGTATGGGCCTCTATCAACATCTGGTCAGACAATTCACATTACTAAAGCAAGCCTTGCTGGTTACTCTATTATTGTATAATCTTCTGTCTCCTTACTACATGGCTAAAGTTATTACCCATTTCTGAAAAGAATTTCTATAATAGTATTTAGTGTTATTTTCTGATCATTTGCTAGTATTGCGTTTTTTTGCTAAACTGACTTACTTTTATCTTCTTATCTTTCTTCCCACTGAGTACAAATAAACCTCAAGGACAGCTACTGGCATGCAAATCTGTTTATCAGCAAAAGAAAGAAAAAGTATTTTTACTCTTAATTCAACTCCATATGTATTTATTAGGCACCCATTTCAAGCCAGGTGCAGAGCAAGGGATTAATGAAACAGAATTTGTTCCTTTCCTCAAGTAGGGGGGAAGCTGGTATGAAACATGAAAACTCTGTAACATAATAAGCACTGAAATAGATCTGTAATGCAACATTTAATTATCTGTACAAATCATTTTCACATGATGATGAAAAACATGGGCTCTGAAAGGACTCACTCAGAACTACATTGCCTGGGTTTGAATTCCAGCTCTAGTTCTTACTACCCGTGTGATTTTGAGAAAGTAAGTTAACCTCTTTGTGACTCAAGTTTCAACCTATAAAATAAGGAGAAAATTGGTACCTACCTTATGGTGTCATATTTATACTAAATATAAATGAGTTAGCATTTACAAACTGCTTACTCTAATGTTTTCACGTACTAGAAGTTATATAAATGCTTGCTGAATAAAATAATGGAGAGTTAACTGATGGTTCAGGGGATGAGAGAAAAGCTAATCCCAGTAGGAGATCAGGATGAGTACTTCAGAGAACTGGTGTTAGTTAATAGAAGTCTTTAAGGATGAATCTGGTTTTCCAAAAAGGAAAAGAAGGAGAAAGCATAATGACACATGGGTACATCAAGTCCTTAGGAGATTTAGTAATGGGTTAGTATGCTCCTACAAAGGAAGAAAACCTTCATTATAAAGGGTGACTAAGAGGAACCCGACCATGAAGATGAAAACAAGTTGTGAAGGAGCAAGTTAAGGACTTTTGAGATCAATGACCAGGCAATGGAGAGCTTTTAAATTTATGAGTGCTATGATGAGACTGGCATATTAGAAAGATAATTTGATTAAAGAAAATGAAACCCAAATGAGAAACTAAAGGTATTACAGTTAATTAAAAGACCACAGTCTGGGAGGAGACATCCTGGGCCAGAAAAGCAGGATGTCTTTAATGGAGAAGGAGCTAAACATGGCCCCCTCCTCTTAGAAGATTGAACCTTTCTCAGGATGACATGCCCAATCTCCTCCTGAAGTAAATTTAGCATACCTTGTAAGATGCTTAAGCAGTTTTCTGTTAAAATCTGATGGGTTGGGATCCCTTCTGGGAAACTTGTTACCTCCTCATCTAGCTAATGGTCAGTCCAGAGTAATGACATTGAACCATGTATTCTCTTTTTCTTGTATCTAGTCTACCATTATCTGGTCATTCTTTTTTCCTTTAGTACAATATCCCAACTAAGGGGATTCTGAATTAATCTTCTTAGGTTTCTTTCCTTAAAGGAATTTTTAAAGATTTTATTTATTTGAGAGACAGAGAAAACATGAGCAAGGGGAAGGGCAGAGGGAGAGGGATAAGTAGACTCCTCCACTGAGCAGGGAGCCCTATGTAGGGCTCTATCCCAGGATCGTGGAATCATGATCTGAGCCAAAGGCAGATGCTTAATTGTCTGAACCACCCAGGTGCCCCCCTCGAGGAAGCCGGACATAAAATTTGCCACATGCCCGTCATCAAATTAGCAGGAAAACATTAAAGCAGAAACTTGGAGAAAAAACAATATATTGGTTGGGAAATACTCACCTTAAAGAATTTACAGGATGTCCAGGTACAGAGTAGAAGAATGGAGAGAGTGCCCTATATGGAAGGCCTACCCCAGGTATCTACTTATCTTCTATCTTAGCACTAATCTGCAATCATTATCATACTCATTCTATAGACGCAAATACTGAAATAAAGTTATGAAACTTGCCCATGTCTACTTAACCAATAGGCTGTGGAGAGAACATTCAGACCATACTCCCCTTGATGTCAAGGTCTGTACAAACTCCACTCTGCCAAACTCACTCTGGTGTCTAGTGGTTAGGAATCATTATATACTGCCTTAAATGTAGTTGTTAACAATTTATGATGAAAATTATTCATGTCTCCATTAAATATAATACTAAAAGATTTACTCCTTTCTCAAGTCAAATTTTAAAATCAGAGTGTATGGCAGCTGTAGATCAGAATGATCCAGAGCACAGCTTTAGACTTGGGCAGATCCAAGTTTAAATCCCTGACTTTGGAAAACACTGGACCTTAGCATTCTCCTCTATACAGATGGAGATAAAGCTTCTCACAAGATTACTGTATTTAATCAAGGTATTTGTCAAAAATTTTGCACAGGACATGACAAATAAATCAAGGAGCTCCTACCACTATTAAAATTACTTACAATGATGTGGCTCAGAAATACTTCTGCAAGGACACAAGCACGGGGTTACAGTGAAAATCAAAGGCAAATGACTTAATTACAAGTTAATTTAACTTCTGAACAGAAGCCTAATAAATATCAGGTTGGTTTATATTTTCTCTCATTCCAACCCAGAAAAGGTACAAAAGTCTAGAGTTACCACATGAAACTACTATGTACCGTATACTATGATACTATTGAGGATCTAAAGGTAAAAGATACACTCTGCCCTCAGGGTATTTCCAGTCTAATAGTGCAGAGCATGAAAACAGATAAGGACCCTGGTAATGTGATGAGGCAGTTATCGGGTTAGTATTAGCTCATCTCTACTACAGAGTAATCCAGACTGGTCAGGTTAGTTACAGGTGGGTTGCTATAGAAATTCAGTTTGAAGCAGGATTAAATTCTGAGTCTGAAACCCCAAATAAACTAGATCTGAATCTCATATCGTCCTTCAGGTGGACCCCAGGTTTAGGTCACTTTACTACGGACCTGAGTATACTCCTGAGCTGCTCAGGACATGAATGTTAAGTTCAGTGGCCTCTGGGTCAGGGTCCAAGAAAGAGAATTACCTGATACCAACTAATTTGAGTTGGGAGACTAAATATTGAAAGGTCAAGAGGATGTTTTGAGCCACATTAATAAACATTTACAGAGCCTTTGCTCTGTTCTCAGCCATGGGCTAGCAACTAGTTAATCAAAAAGGAGAGCAATCCCTCAAATCCCCACCCTCAAATGATTTGTAATCTAGTTTAGAAAATAATTAATATACTTAAAAAGAAAATAATGTCCCAATCACAGTAAATTCAGTACCTGCTATGGCCTGGACTTCTTACATTTATTATCCCTTACAACCCTAATATAAATTTCTTGTGAGGTGAGGTAATGCTATTTCCATTTTACAGAGAAAAATACCTAGAGAGATTAAGACTTGAGTTTCAGTTCATACCACTAAGCGTATAAAAGGGGGCAGGGAGTCATTCCATATCTGTTAACTCCTAATATTTTTTTCCTTTAAAGATTTTATTTGTAAGGGGTGCCTGGGTGGTGCAGTGGGTTAAAGCCTGTGCCTTTGGCTCAGGTCCTGATCCCAGGGTCCTGGGATCGAGCCCCACATCAGGCTCTCTGCTCAGCGGGGAGCCTACTTCCCCTTCTCTCTCTGCCTGCCACTCTGCCTGTGATCTCTCTATCAAATAAATAAAAAATAAAATCTAAAAAAAAAAAAGATTTTATTTATGAGAGAGACAGAAAACACGAGTGGGGGGAGGAGCAGAGGGGAGGGGAGAAGCAGACTCTCCGCTGAGCAGAGAGCCCAACGCGGGACTCAATCCCAGGACCCTGAGATCATGACCTGAGCCAAAGTCAGACACTTAACTGACTGAGCCACCCAGGTGCCCTGTTAACTGCTAATATTAGACAAGCTGTCTGCTGTCTTCATGCTTCTGTCTTGGCATCTGTGGAACTCCTGTTTCTTGCCAGAATACAGATGCTAAACTAGACTCAGTGGCTGAGACTTAGAACAACCTGTTGTTTCTGTGAAGAAACAGATGCTAGGAACCTAACCTGGAGATTCCGTTTGATCAGATGTAAATAAAATTCCCCAGAACTAGCATTTTCCAAGTGTCTCCAGGTGATGCCCACACGGCTATTCTCCAGAGTAAACACTTTGGAATCAGTGAATGTGTACCACGTGCATCCTACTGAATCGTCCAGGGACCAGAAGCACTGCCCTCACTTGGGAGTTGGTCAGGAAAGCAGAAATGCAGTTGCACTAAGTCAGAATATGTATTTTAAAGATGGTTCTTTTACGTTTAGGTTGTATAGTCTCACCCTAACCACTGGCAAACAGAAAGCCTCAAAAGAAAAAAAAAAGTTAAAGTGAACTAACCTAATTGATAAAAACCTAATGGAGAGAGCAGGACTAAGGTCAGACAGGCTTGGGATTAGCAGATGAGACGGGGGAAAGCATGTGGAATTCAGGAAAATAATAGCACTGAAAACACAGAACGGACCTAAACCCAGAGATTCACAGGCTGATGATAAATTTCAAGGGAAACTTCTATATCCAACCGCCCCTGCAGAATCCAGCCTAAATGCCTTCCCCAGTTCACCTTTTCCCCCCGGATCCTCATCTGTAGACCAAGAATAGGAAACGACACTGCTGATTCTGTTTCCCACACCGCAGGCATGGTCAGATACTCTGATAGGTGACCCACTTTTCAAGGGAAAGAGGTTCTTTTGAGACCCCTTCCTTGCCATGCCCAGGCAGTCTGATGTGCTGGGGAACGGCAGAGATGGTGGCAGCAACGCTAGTGAAAACCTAAAAACAGCGAAAACACAAAGAGCCTCTGCCAGCACGACTGGCTGGCTATGAAGCGGTGGCTGGTGTTAGCTCTGCTGAAGGTGCAGGAGGGAAGCAAAACACACCGTAGGAGAAGGCACTAACCTCTGTTCCACCGCAGACTGGGCGCTCCCAAGCAGACGGTAAACGGCTGAAACCCCCTGGGGCGAGTGGAAGCACAGACTGCAGCGGCCACGCAGCGTCCTGATAAAGACCTAGAGCACCTGCACTCAATGATGTCCTGGTGCCGCCCCCACGAATCGGGTAGCCCACTTGGAGTGCCATGATCCTAGGGCCGGAGGGCAGAAAGGCAAACAAAAGGCCCCCCCGTCTGAAAGGACAACAGATTCACAGGGAGACTCCACCCTCGAACGGGAAGCCCACCGGTGAGGACGAGGTCTGGGACACATCTAGGCTCCACGCAAGGAGGCGCAACAAAGGACGCAGAGCGGCAGGTGCCTTAGGCACAGAGAGAACCGCAGGCTCCCCTCTGGGCAGGGCTGGAACTCACGTGCCCTCTTCAGTTGAAGCTGCAGCTAGAACTTCTCTCCACACACCCCAAACACACACCGACTGCCTTTTTATGTCCGGTAGTTTGTGTTCCACGTTCCTTTTGTATAACAAATGAGTGTGTGTGTGTGTGTGTGTGTGTGTGCGTGCGTGCGCGCGCGCGCGCATAAATTGGGTCATTCTGCAAATACATCACCTGAACTTGATATAAAAAGAGTTCTCTTTGCCTATGGTTAAAACTTGTGGAATCTCTGAGGCGCCTGGGTGGCTCAGTGGGTTAAGCCTCTGCCTTCAGCTCAGGTCTTGATCTCAGAGTCCTGGGATCAAGCCCGCATCATCGGGCTCTCTGCTCAGCGGGGAGTCAGCTTCCCCACCCCCCTCTCTGCCTGCCTCTCTGTCTACTTGTGATCTCTGTCAAATAAATAAATAAAATCTTTAAAAAAAATATTAACACCCTCAATTTAATTAAAAAAAACTTGTGGGATCTCTTAGAGATGTTGAGGTTAAAATCTAGACGCACCAATGCAATGCTCTTTTAGAGGTGGATACAGATATTCTGAACACAGCAAACTGTCATTAAGAAGTTTATTTCAACCACGGCGAACTAAATACCAGCTACTGAAGAGTTGTGATGTAAAAACTGAACCTAGAGAAAATAAGGGGACAACAACAAAGGAAATTTCTAGTTTGTAAGTAGCTGTGCATAAAATAATCAGCTCCCAGACTTACATAAATTAGTTCTGCTCTTCCCTCTCTCATCTCCCCAGAGTTGGTGGTATCCCATCGGCTCCTCAGTTTGCTCTTAAATGTCACTAGAACCTCTGCTCAGAATTACAACCTAATTACAACGAAGACATTTGGGGATACTTTCATGTTAAGAATTTGTGTAAATTTCACAAAGGGAACCAGATGAATTGAAGCAAGGAGAACCACACGAGAAACATAATGTAGAGATAAGAAACATTAGGCAATATTCCTGACATTTTCTCCTTTAGCATGAAGTGTTTATCAAGGCTGCACACTGCAATAATGGTGACTAATGTTGCATGGTATAATGGAAAATGATTGAGTGATATATTAGAGCAGTAGCTACACATCTGAGTGTGTACTTAACAGCTTGGCTGGTTTTAATACATGCCATAATTACAGATACTAAGCGGGCAGGTTTAGCTAAAAATGGTTAAGAAAGTAATCACTGAAATAAAATGCAACATGGTTAAATCTTCTTAATCTCAATACTACCTTCCCCAATTAACACTCAGAATGACTTTGCTACTCTTCAGCAAAATGATTTTCATGCAAAATTTCCCTTAGACCACATGACAGTTCTATAGGTATACTCTTCATTAAAAAACAAAGCATGGGTTCCTTTTCCTGGGAGAGCAAACACAGCCCTCACATTGGCTTTCCATATTGTCTGATATCTTAGACACTTGACAAGACTATCCCCGGAAACACTCATTTGTGCGGCAATAAAAAATGAGGATTCACATACTTTTTATATTTCAGATCCTATAAAGTAATTGTGTTCTTTTACTGTTTAAGATGAAAGAAAGCCTTTTTCTTCCTTGCAGGACCTCTCCAATCCTCACGCCTCTCTAACCTGCAACAAAGAGGCAGGTATTGGTTTCTTAACATCAATACCTGACAACAATACAGTCTAGTGGAAAAAAAAAAATTTCCAGAAAGTAGAACTACGGTAAATAAGCTAATTTCATTTATTTAACAATTTTCATTACAAAATTGGAAGTGCAGTTCTTCTCAAGTGTTTAAAATCTAAAAGTGGTTTTAAAATGTCTCAAAAACACAATAATCCTTTAAGATACATAGATACATAAAATTTCTTGAAAATAATTATTGATAAAAATACATTGATAGTATTAAAATATTTAAAACAGTACTGCATTTCTTTGAAAGCTAAAAATGTAAATACCAGATATGCACATATAAATAGCTCCAGTCTATGCCTGTATAAGCATCCTCCCTGCCCTAGTCATCATTTTTCCAGGACTGTAGCAATTCCCTAAAGCTTCAGTAATTTGCAATGATTTTTCACATACTTCAAAGCTGCTCAGATGGCCCCATTTTTACTTTTAAAATATATATATATATTTTTTTGGCACTCCCCTTTAGCTGACCACATCTGACTTTCCAGATAATTATATCTGGTAACAGTAATTGAAATTCATAATTTTCTGGTTGAAAGGAATGATCAAATCTATAACATATTCCAAGAAAACATTTATATGATTAATTAATATGATATAGATGTTTTAGTGAATAGGTAGACTTTAATAATATCTCTTGACTACCTTAAAATCACAACTGTTCAAAATGTACACTAGTTCTAATGCACATTTTTGTTTTTCATATCTGATAGATATGATTGTATATGTCTAAAAGTTAGGATTTCAGTTCTTATTAAGAACCTATGAGGAATCTACATAAAGACTTAATTGTCAGACATCTGGGTAGCTCAGTGGGTTATGTCTCTATCTTTGACTCAGGTCATGATCTCAGGGTCCTGGGATGGAGCCCCATATTGGGCTCTCTGCTCAGCAGGGAGTCTGCTTCCCCCCCCATCTCTGCCTGCCTCTCTGCCTACTTGTGATCTCTCTCTGTCAAAAAAATAAATAAAATCTTAAAAAAAAAAGATTTAATTGTCTACCACCTGGTTATGTCTAGGAGAAATTAAAAGGAATCAAAAATATGAGTAACCTAAATTCATCATAAGATTTTACTTTAATGTTTTGTTTATAAAGGGTTGGCAAATCAAAGAAATGTATGTGAATTGCATAAAGTATTTGATCACCTTTGGAGTTTGCTGATATTCATCCTCACTTACCTATGACAAAAGAAGAGAAATGCCCCCATGGTCACAGCTAATAACAGAAGCGGAAATAAGATCAAGATAGAGATAAAACACCTCTGAATTCTGCAAGGAGATGCTATTCCTCAGGGTTAAATTGGTAACAGGTGGTAAGTTACATCAGCTTGGGGCTCTTTTATGCATTAGATTGAAGGAAAAATATCATTCAATGTTAAAGAGGTTAAACAGTGATACCCTAGTATTTGAAACTCATCTCATTAGCAGGAGAAATTAGTCTCTCATTAAGTTAATCTAATCTTTTAAGTTGATCAAAATGATTCCCGGCAGAGCACATGCTAAATGATTACTTGCTTATTGATAACAAGAACTGTAGCCAGAACCTCAGAGACTATCACTTCACATTAGCTCCACTGAAGCCATACTCAGTCCCTCAGAGTGCTTGCACAAGATACAGAGAGAATATTAGTAAGTAGGAGAGAGGTAATTTAGATATTACATATTTTAGTTAAAAGAAGTACTATATTACTCCATAAGCATTTGAGGAGAACCTACTGGTTAGACCAGCACAGTGTGTTAAAAAATTTTCCCAAAAACAGTGCACCTGGGTGGCTCAGTGGGTTAAGACTCTGTCTTCGGCTCAGGGTCATGATCTCAGGGTCCTAGGTCGAGCCCCGCATCCAACTCTCTGCTCAGCGGGGATCCTGCTTCCTCCTCTCTCTGCCTGCCTCTCTGCCTACTTGTGATCTCTGTCTGTCAAATAAATAAAATCTTTAAAAAAATTTTTTTTTCCCGAAAACATACCTTTAGCAGAAGAAAAAATAAATCTTTAATTCCAAGGGTCTTCAACTATAGTGTGAAAGACCTAACCACAAGTACAAACTGACTTTTAATTTTGATGTTTGGTCTTAAAAACCCATTAGCACTCTATACTTAATCTCTGTATTTTAATATGAATAGATATATTAGTCCAGGTCCTCTGAGAAGCATGTGCCAAAACATGACTAAACATGCAAGAGATTATCTTAGAAGAAATACCTGTGAAGGGAAATGGGAAGGGACCTGAGGGAAGCCAGGAGATCTGTCAGATCACATGCTCCTCTGGCTCTTGTGAAGGTGAGAGGGAAGGGAAGGAGGCTGAGTGGAAGAGTCTCAGAACAGTGCACTTCCATGAAGGTTCGACAAACTAGTGGAAGTACTTCACCCAAAATCATCTTTCAGAGAAGTCCTCCAATTCCCAGAAAAGGGCCTGCTTGATCTCTGCCCTGCTTAGTCATTGAGTGAGAAGAGCCACAGGAAGTGTGAGATACATTGACATTCTCACTGGAAGACTAAGACTTAATCATAAGATGATAGAATGCATCCCCACCCCCTATATCTCACCAAGGCTTCTGTATAATAACAGAGGATTCCAGCTAAAAGAACTAGAAGATGTGGGTTCTATTAAAAAAAAAAAAAAAAAAGTCTCTAAGGAAACCTAAAGACAGCAAGGGAGGTAAAAAAAAATTCAGGGCACTTGGATGGCACAGTTGGCTAAGCATCCAACTCTTGGTTTTGGCTCAGGTTGTGATCTCAGGGTCATGGGATTGAGCCCTTCCCCCGCCACACACCCCGTGTTATGCTCTGCACTTAGTGCCAGTCACCTGATGCTCTAGATTTTCTCTCTTTCTCCCTCTGCCCCTCCCACTCATGCTTTCTCTCTCAAAAATAAATCAATAAATAAATAAAAACCAAAAAACAAAAAATCCAGAAAAGAAAGGAAATTGAAGTCTTCCACATTTACAGTTAAAACAGACATTAAAGATAAACAAAATCCTAGCCAGATTAACATAAACTCCCACTAAAGGCCTGTTTACCTCAGTTAATATTATTTAATATATCATGCTTGGCTTTTAACAAAACACTAGAAACCATTCTAAAAGTCAGGAAAAACACTATTTGAAGAGAAAGAGAAACAACAAAAAAAATTCAAATATGACAGAGGTTTTGAAATTTATTAGACCAGGAATTTAAAATAACCATGATTAACATGCAAGAGCTCTGACAGAAAAAGTGGAGAACATGCAAAAAAAGATAGGTAATGTAAACAGAGAATGAAACTCTATGAACTAAAAGGAAATTAACAACCCTGTAGTGGAAATGAAGAATTATTTTGATGGGCTCATCAGTGGACTGGACATAGCTGAGGAAAGAAACAATGAGCGTGAAGGATGTCAGTTGAATCAAACTTCCCAAACTGCCCTCCAAAATGCTTATATAAATTCACATTTCCATCAGCAGAGTGTATATATACAATTTCTTACACTTTCACTCAAACTGGGTATCTGTACTAAAAAATTAAATTATTGACCACCAAAGCATTCTGTGCCTGATGGCTTGGTGCCTACAGTAAATATGATAAAGGTTATGCAGTTTCATCCAGATCAATGATAAATATTGAACAGGATTGGATTTATTATAGTGCCCTAAAGCAGGGTATTTCAAAAATTTTTTCTATGATTTACAGTAAGAAATATATTTCATTGTGTGACTGAGAAAGCATACAGAGACACACACAAAAATAAAACAATAAAATAGACTTACTATGTGCGGCACCTTCTGGTGTTTTCTAGTTTAGTCTCGTCAAAGCTATCTAAAAAATTCTGGTTGAGCCCACCTAAATTAATTGTATCACAAATTAATTGAGGAAAAATAGAAGTAACCTCTCTTGAGACATTTTTAACTTTTCTGAGCTATAACATACACCCAATAAAACAGAATTCCAAGTGTACTGTTTACTAAGGAAGTTTTGACAAATGTACGTGTTGAATAACCACCTCCCCAATCAAGACAGAGAACATCTGTCACCTCTTTGCAATCAACACTCAGACTCACCTTGGTACCAAGCAAGTAGATTGAATTAGATCATCATAAATTAGGTTTGACTGCCTTAGATCTTTATACAAATGAAACCACAGAGTATGAAGAACTTTGTATCTAAGTTCTTTCACTCAACATGATTTCTGTAAGATGTATCCATGAACATCAGCAGTCTGTTCCTTTTGTTTGCAGAATATTATTTCAGTATAGGAAAACAGCCCATCTTGTTTATCCATTTACTTGATGAGGGACATTCTCCCTTCCTCAGTCTTTGGTTATTATGAATAAAGGTGCTGTAAAAAGTCATGTATCTTTTTGTGGGTGTAGGTTTTCATTTCTTTTGGGTAAATACTTAGCAATGATACTGCTAGATTATTTTTTCACATTTAGTGCCTTGACATCTTTGTCCCAAATCAACCGACCATATAAATAAGGGTCTATTTCTGTACCCTTTGTACTATTCCATTTATCTATTAAAAAGAATTTATTCTTATACCACATCTGAATAGTGTAGCTTTTTAATAAGTGATGATCCAGGGGCACCTGGGTGACTCAGTGGGTTAAGCCTCTGCCTTCGGCTCAGGTCATGCTCTCAGGGTCCTGGGATCGAACCCCACATTGGGCTCTCTGCTCAGTGGGGAGCCTGCTTCCCTCCCCGCCTCTCCCTGCCTCTCTGCCTACTTGTGATCTCTCTGTCAAATAAATAAATAAAATCTTTTAAAAAAATAAGTGATCCTCCAATTTTGTTTTCCGTTTCCATAATTGTTTGGCTATTCTAGGTTCTCTGTATTTCCATATAAAACTTAAAGTCAGCTTGTCAATTTCTACTAAAAAGTCTGCTGGGATTTTGCATGCGATTGCATTGAAATGTCAAAAGATGATGAGACTACTGCTCAATATCTGAAGTAAAAATACAATGTTACATTTATTTAAAAAATAAAAAAGAGGGGCGCCTGGGTGACTCAGTGGGTTAAGGCCTCTGACTTCGGCTCGGGTCATGATCCCAGAGTCCTGGGATCAAGCCCCACATCCGACTCTCTGCTCAGCGGGGAGCCTGCTTCCTCCTCTCTCTCTGCCTGCCTCTCTGCCTGCTTGTGATGTCTCTCTCTGTCAAATAAATAAATAAATAAAATCTCAAAAAACAAATAAATAAATAAAATAAAAAAGAAACTGTATTTTTATAATCTTCCTAAGTTTGTCCAATATTAAAACCCAAATGTATTAGGTACTAAGGTTGCTGAAAAAACAAAAACAAATGAACAAAAAAAAGAATACCATTATGTGGGATGGTTAAAACAATAGGAATTTATTCTGTCACAGTTCTCAAAGCTAAAAGTTTAAAATCAAGGGGTCAGTAAAGCCATGCTCCCTCTGTTGACTTGGTAAAATCATTCCTTGCCTCTTCCTAGCTTCTGGAGGCGGCCACCAGCCCTCCTAGGCGTTCTCTGGCTGGCAGCGACAAACCTCCAGTCTCTTTCCCTCATCACATGGCATTTGTCCCTGTATGTCCATCTCCACCTCACTGATCGACCAAACTAGTCTAAACCAGTTCTGGTGGCTACTTGTTATCATGGCTAAAGAATAAAGTCTTTCCCTAACATTGAAGCAACTTTTCTCAGAATTTGTTGAGGAAATAATTCTTAATAATATTGAAAATGAATTCAGGAATGGGGATATTTAAATTTATTTAAGTCTTTAATTTCTCTCAGTAATTTTTATACCATCTCTGGATTTTATTTCAAGAAATATTTCATCAAGGCCAGTTTCTGTTCAGTAATTATTTTATTTCCCAATACATACAATAATCTTAGTAAATTATAAATCTAAGACCATTATTCAATGGCATATTTTAAATTAGAATTACAAGGTTAATTCCTTACTTGAAAAAGCCAAATTTTCTTTAATATTACAAATAGCTAAAATACTAAATTTGGACAAAATCTTTCTTAGCCCCAAAATATTAATACTATAGGTATGATTCTATTTAAAAAATTGTATGTTTAATCCTAAATCTTCCTATGGCTAAGGATGTTAAGGAAAAGATTACATTACCCTATGTGTATTCTCCAAAGGTTAGGGTCATATAAGGCCAGGAATATGACGTCTGGAGCTAAAAATATCTAGAATGATTTCTTTTCCACAATCTCAACTTTCAGGCTGAGTTTTGCTTTTAGGCACTTTATCTTAGACTCCTTAAATTAAAGAAGGAGGGTGGTAATATAACCCATTTTCCATTGCTTGAGTCACATCCTTACCTCATTCTGCTATTTTTTTATATAACTTTGCAAACTTGCACCTAGACTGCATTATTGAATCAAATTTTTTGTTTCTTTGGCTCAAACTGTATCGATCTAATAACATCATAGGAATTAGTCATTCTTTTCAAATCCATGCTCTCTCTCAGGGTGTAGACTTTTCAGAATTTAAAATGGTATCTATGTGTAGACTTTTCAGAATTTAAAATGGTATCTATGGGAATTCTGCAGATCTCTTGTGGTTCTCTCCGTCTATACAATGGCAAGCTCATTATGCTGATAAAACTAAAGGAAAGAAAAGATTCAGCTTGAGTACAAACCCAAAGCACATACAAAAAATTATACCAGATCAACCAAAGACACATATACTCAGTCATGCCATGCTGAAAAGCTCTAGGGGGTGCAATTCATAATCAGCCTGGAGGTCTGAGTGTACAGGTACTGTTCTGTATACTGAAGACTAGTAACAAAAAAGACAAAGTCCCTTCCCTCCTGGGGCTTACATTCAAGTGGGAACAGATAGCCAATAATGAGTAATCAAGTAACAAAACCAGATCATTTTAATTTTTAATAAGTCCCATAAAGGAAACAAAGCAGGGGGGCATAAGTGAGAGTTACAGTGGAGGGCTATGGAAGGACTAATTTTGAAAATGGTATGGGGTAAAGTCTAAGGAGGTGACATTGAGCTGGAGGAGGAGAAAGGGTGGCTCTATGAAGAGCTGGGGACTGGCTTTGAATGCAGTAGATACACAAGGTGTCACCTGTAGCATTACTAGCATGTTTCAGGGAAGGACAAAGACCAGCATGGCTAAGGGAACATGAACATGGGAAGGTCTGATGGGAGTTGATAATGAGCAGAGCCTGGACCATATCATGCAGCACCAAAAAGTCCTGGTAGAACCATGGTAACAAGTATAGGTTGTATTAAAAGGTTTACAAGAGTTTGCATAAAAGGAGTAATATGATTTGATTTATATTTTAAAAATATTCCTCTGGCTGTGATGTAAAACCTACAAGGGAAACAAGAGAGCCCAGGTGAGAGGTAGCGACGGCTTAGTCTAGGGAAATGATGGGGAGCTGGACAGTTCTTTGATGTTTCAAAGAACATGGTTTCATTTTTCAGCATGGTTTAGGTGCTGAGAGATAGGGGAAAGCAATGGGTCAAGGGCAACTCCTAGGTTTGGGACTGGATGGCTAAGTAGGTGTTGGTGCCACTGGCCAAGATGGAGAAGACTAAGACTTGGTATGTGGGGAAAAGGGAGGCAACTTATGATGCAAAGAGAGGGCATGGTATGGAAACACACTTGACATGAGAGGGGATGGAGAACAGAAAAAATGAAAGGTCAGGTGGGGAAAGGATAGCATCGAATAGAAAGAGAAACTTTGTTTTGCAATCAAAAGAAAGACAAAGAAAATGGACACATAGAAGTTATGGTTTTAGATATTGTCCTGGAAAAATGAAGCCATTTTGGTCAATTTTATTATTGCTGATAAAAAATGACAGAAGGGATAATGCAACTTCTATGTTACTTTTACTACTTTATTAAAATTACTTCATTTGCTAATAAATTCTTCATGGAACAAAAATGTACATAGAAGCAAACTTAAGCCTACTTCCTACAGTGTGTTTTCTAGATATGGGAACATAGACAGGCCTCAACACTTACTAGTAATCAGACTTGTTTGTTGACAGTTTTCCTCTGGTGATCAGAAGGTTTTATTTCCCCTATGTGCTATATTTTGTGATGTATTTACTGTAGGTAACAGAGCATACAGTGAGAAGATTAATTTGCTCTGGGGCTGTGAAGCTTACAGTAAAAAGACACAGTATTTTTGTATAATATGTAATTATTTACTAGTTTGGGGCTATCCATTGGCACATTAGAGAGGTAGCTTGCAAACTAAAATCGATACAAATAATAATTGCCTCTCCTGGGAGAAGTCCCAGAAACTAGAACAGGGAGTCTGAGATGTTTGTTTTCTTATTATTATTTTGGTAACCATAGGATTTTAGTTGCTTTTTTCCTATCTTTCACTGATGGAAGGTTTTATTGTTTTCTGCAGCAGATTCTTATTTCCTAGACAATAATTCATGTCACAGAAAACACACACATACACATAGACACAGTCATTCATGCCAACAGCAGGCAGCGCTCAATCAACCTTTCCTGACCATAGCTACCTAGCAATAAGCCCTAGCCCAGAGTCACCCATTTTATATAGAATTGCCACAGTGATGGATAAAAGTATCTTCATAAACACTGACTCAGAAAGCCAGAGTTTCCAATATTACCAAAATAAGGTAACTTCACATCAGTTACACTTTCTATTATTGTTATTTCCTTCCTCTATAGCAACTGCTTTAACAAAAGCTTAACTAAAAATTGTGAAATGTGATTTGATTTAGGAAAAGCTATATATGGCAAGGCTGTGATCGGATTTCAGCCGTTCATGTCTCTTATTCTTTCCGTAACAGCGACAAATCCTATGATTGGTAGGATTCAAATATCAAAAGTATTTTGCATTTAGATTGGTCATGCTCAGTTAGAATTAGGATGAGAAAACAATTGTGACAGTTAAAAACAGGAACAGGAGTATACAGCTAGGAGAAAGGATAAGGTAGGAGATAGGGTGTGACATAATTAATGTGAAGGATTATAAGCAGTTAGAATTTACAAAGAGAAACTGAATTTAGTTATAAGTGCTATCACTCCGATTGAAACACTTTAGGTGGCTTAGGATGTCAATGTGTAGATTCCGTATCTAGTTGGATATCCATCAACAAGTCAACCACAGAGAACTCACTGAGTCTGACCAAAGACCTGGGACATCAGAAATGTTTCCTGCACTCAAAGAGTTCATAAGAGGATCATCTGCCCACAGCTAATAAGTGTCAGAATCAGTATTCAAATCTAGGAATCTCTAACACAAGCCATATGCTTTTTCCATCAACAACAAGCTGCCTGAGTAAACATTTATGGGAATTCAGAGAGAGGAGGAATTAATTTGGCTTCAAGTTCTCCAGGATGCTTTCTAAAGACACAGTTACTTGTGTTGGTTCTCGAGAAATGAATGAGATTTTTAAATGTCAAGAAAAATCATTTAGAGATGCAGGAAGAGGGGGCTGTAACTGCAAAGCTGATAGGGTAAAATAAGAATGTCATGGGCACAGGGAAAGATGTGCTACCGGCCTGAAGAGAATTGTGTGTGCTGTGCGAACATACAATTGCATGGATGTGAGAAACCAGCCTCAGAGGGCTTGAATACCAGAGAGAGGACAAAAACCGCCTTTACATGGGAGGGAAAAGGACTTATTGTGTGTTCCTGTTGCATAACAAAAGCTAGATTACTCTGTAAAGGGTAGTCCAGGGATTGAGTCCAGAGGTCCTTAAGTGGGAAGAAAAGAGAGGCAGGCAAACAAAATACCAGAAAACCCACTGAGAGAAATGGCTTTTTTCCCCCTATATCAAGCTAGCTGTTTGCAATGACCTTTACCTATCTAGGTAACGTTAGAAAAGTCGGGGAGGAAAGGGTGTATGCTGATACAATCACCTGATCACGAAGGTCTGATGGTGCCAAGCCAACAGGAGACCAGAGTTCCCCCCAAGCTCCTCAGGGGGCCAGGAGTTAATATAATGCATCTGAAAATACAGATTTCGAACAAAATTAAATTGACAAAAAAAATAACATCTTAACATTTACATGAGTTTCTATTTTTCAATATTTTGTAAGCCATACTGATTAGCTCATTGTGAATAAATAAACAGATACATTCAAGTGATAGTCAGGAGGTGAAGTCAGAGGAAGGGGGTGAAGATCGGGGGGTAAAAAATGAAAAAGAGGGGCGCCTGGGTGGCTCAGTGGGTTAAGCCACTGCCTTCGGCTCAGGTCATGATCTCAGGGTCCTGGGATCGAGTCCCACATCGGGCTCTCTGCTCAGCAAGAAGCCTGCTTCCCTCTCTCTCTCTCTCTCTATCTGCCTGCCTCTCTGTCTACTTGTGATCTCTCTCTGTCAAATAAATAAATAAAAAATCTTTAAAAAAAAATAACATCTTAACATTTACATGAGTTTCTATTTTTCAATATTTTGTAAGCCATACTGATTAGCTCATTGTGAATAAATAAACAGATACATTCAAGTGATAGTCAGGAGGTGAAGTCAGAGGAAGGGGGTGAAGATCGGGGGGTAAAAAATGAAAAAGAGGGGCTCCTGGGTGGCTCAGTGGGTTAAAGCCTCTGCCTTCAGCTCAGGTCATGATCCCAGGGTCCTGGGGATCGAGCCCTGCATCAGGCTCTCTGCTCAGCATGGAGCCTACTTACCCCCCACTCTCTCTGCCTGCCTCTCTGCTTACTTGTGATCTCTGCCTGTCAAATAAATAAATAAAATCTTTTAAAAAAAAAAGATGAAAAGGAGCCAGAGATTACTGTCAGGTTTGCTGCTTGGATGACTAGATGGTGGTGGTATTAACAAATAATGAGGAGTACAGGACAAAGATAAGGCTTGAAACAAAATTACTTCCATGTTATATACTGATTTTGAGGTACCGTAGAGGATGATCATTCATTGTGGTTTGCCTAAACTGGGCTAATTTCTACCTGTTGTCCCAGCTTAGTTGAGGCAATCAAGTGAGTGTTGGCATCTGAGAAATAGAGACAGTAGCAAGGTCTGAGACACAGATGGCCATGCTGTAGGAATAGAAGCCTATGATGTGTGGAGAAAGAGATCTTAGCTACCACTTCCAATTCACTATGTGAAACTGTACAACTGCAAACTCTCTAGGCCTCAAAACCTTTGTCTCAAGACAAGAGATGCTTGCAGATGTGGGTTATTTTTTTTTTTTTTCATTATCAGATGTGGGTTATTTTTAAGGCCTTTCCTGTTTTCAAGTTCTTTGGTGAATGAAGTCTTAGAATGATGTAGGAGCAAATAGCAAGGATTCTCTTACTAAGTAAATAGAAGAACAGTGTTCTTCTAGGAAGAAATTAATAAATCTGTTTTGATTTCTTTTTTTAAAGATTTTATTTATTTATTTGACAGGCAGAGATCACAAGTAGGCAGAGAGGCAGGCAGAGAGAGAGGAAGGGAAAGCAGGCTCCCTGCTGAGCAGAGAGCCCAAGGCGGGGCTTGATCCCAGGACCCTGGGATCATGACCTGAGCATAAGGCAGAGGCTTTAACCCACTGAGCCACCCAGGTGCCCCAAATCTGTTTTGATTTTTAATGGCACTGCATAAATCAGAGATCTCTTTGGGGAATGAATGGAGATGGAGCTTTGGATCCAAATATTCAGTAAGTGAGGTAGAGACTCGGAGCCCAGATGAATAGCAGTGGATCAACAGAAGCATGACTCAACCCTGAAGACCTAGGGATAACTGAGTCTCAGGAGTCCGTGTCCTGGTAGATGTGGATCAAAAGCCAGAAAGAGTAACTAAAGAGGCCGAGCAATGTGATTAACCCAGTGCAGGACAGACACCACACACAGGTAACTGCTCCTTACAGGTTTCCTCCCCAAGTTGAAATTAAAGCATAGAGGGGGATTTCATGGATTCTTAGCAAATATCTAGGTCTATGCAAAGCTGTGCTGGACAGTGGAATCAAGAATTAAATAAAATATTCACCCTGCCATGAAACAGCTCATAATCTGGTAGCACTAAGCATGGGGTAGGGATATCTGACCAGAACTTAGTCTTAACCACCAGGAAACTGGCCTGTTGTCAATAAGACAGGAAACATTTCTTTAGGCCATCTGTTCTGCTTCGGTTTTCCAGGTCCTACCATTTGTTAGGGTTGATGATGAGCCAGTGCAACAAATAAGAATGTGCAGTTATAATAATTCCTCCACTTACACCGCCTAATGCAAACCTATCTTCTACTTGTGGCCCAAATGGTCTAGGTGTGTATTTGTGCAAGTAAGCCAGTTTCATAGGTCTGCTGGGTTTTCAGTGAAAAAAGGGAATAGTGCCCTTTATTTTATTATTTTTTAAAGATTTTATTTATTCATTTGACAAACAGAGATCACAAGTAGGCAGAGAGGCAGGTAGAGAGGCAGGCAGAGAGGAAGGGAAGCAGGCTCCCCATTGAGCAGAGAGCCCGACCTGGGGCTCAATCCCAGGACCCTGAGATCATGACCGGAGCCGAAGACGGAGGCGTTAACCCACTGAGCCACCCAGGCACCCCAATAGTGCCCTTTAAAGACACAAAAACTATATCCATTTTAAATTTAGCTCCATTACTGAAGTCAAGGAGATCTTAGGCGATGGCTATAAATATTAGCTTGAATTTGGGTATTCATAGAATGAAACAACGAATCAATAGGGAAGAGGACCCATTGATGATGCAATCACATTCTTGCAAACTTGAGTTTATCCATGCATGGCATGTGAATGATACATACATAGTATACATACATAGTCTTATCTAGCTACTTAATTCTCTAACATTGAGCCTATTATCCACACTAATCCCTCATGCACTCTATATTTGTAGAGAAACTATAAATTGGGGTACCCAGTCAGTTATGCATCTGCCTTCGGCTCAGGTCATGATCCCAGGGTCTGGGAATTGAGCCTCGAATCGGGCTCTCTGCTCGTCAGGAAGGCTGCTTCTACCTCTCCCACTCCCCCTGCTTGTGTTCCCTCTTTCACTGTCTCTCTCTCTCTCTGTCAAATAAATAAATACAAAGAAACTGTAAACTTCATGAAACTGCTATTGCAGATTAACCCGGTAACATGTTAGATACCAGGAAAATGTGGTAAGCCCCTATCACTTTCCTTCACAAGGCTGTGGATGATCTTTGGTTAGTGGGAAGTGAGCAGAGAGACGCTCATTTTTGTCTCACTGATAAGTTTTGGTCTTGGTCATTTCCCTTGAAATTCTTAAACTAATTCTTAGTAGTTTTTTTTTTTAAAGATTTTATTTATTTATTTACTTACTTACTTATTGTAGAGAAAGAGAGAGAGAGAGCACATGCACACGAGCAAGCATGAGCAAGGGGAGAGGCAGAGTGGAAGGGAGAAGGGAGAATCCCAAGCAGACCCCACGCTGAGTGTGGAGACTGACAAGGGACTCCATCTCATGACGCTGAGATCACAACCTGAGCCGAAACCAAGAGTCGGGTGCCTAACAGACTGAGCCACTCACACACCCCTGAGTAGGTCTTAATAGTGACAGGAGAGATTGCTGGCATGTCTAAAAGGATGCAGAAAATTGCCTGCCATGACGAGGTACTCAATAACCATGGATACATGAATTAAACTGTGATATGACTGCTTGCATTTATAGAACCAGATTTTTGCAAACAAGATCAAAACACACAGATGTAAAGATAAAACAATTTTTAATCTTCACGTATTTTTAAAAAGAAATCAGTGAGGTCTTCCAGAAAATTTGTGCATGTGATGTCAAAAAAATCTTTTAAACATCTGTGTTTAGCTGTACAACAAAGTGTGATGTGTGAAATGACACTTTAAAAGTATACTCTTTATCCAAGAGCTTTGGTCTTGCACAGAAATGGATTACATCAATACTTTCTTTTTCTTTACTGAACTATAATTGACATGTGGTACTATATTAGTTTCAGGTATATAACTAGATTCATAAATGCTTACTCAGTGCTCATCACAAGTATAGTCACCATCTTTCCAGAAAGGAAAGGAAGGCCTTTCCTTTTTCCTCTGAAGGTGACTATGGTATGAATCTAGAAAGCTATGTTCAACTAGTATGTATGTGTGTATGTATATATGTATGTATGTATTTAAGATTTTATTTATTTATTTGACAGAGAGATAGAGAGAGTACACTAGTAGGCAGAGCAGCAGGCAGAGGGAGAGGGAGAAGCAAGCTCCCCACTGAGCAGAGAGCCAGATGAGGGACTCGATCCCAAGACCTTGGGATCGTGACATGAGCCGAAGGCAGATGATTAACCCACTGACCCACTCAGGTGCCCCAACAAGCATGTAATTATCCCTAAACCTTTTCCATCCTGGTCCAGCCTGCAGCCAGCTGTGGCTGGAAGAGGAATGAGCCCTGGCGCACCTTGAGGGCATACCTCTCTTTCCATTTTTCATATGTCAGCATACTAAGCATCCCCACTGCAGACATTTCCTAAGTTATTAGGTACAATAAAAAGATAAACACCCCCTAGGATAAATCCTTGATCCATCAAGTTCGGTGACTTCTTCTATGATAGAAACAACAACGTATGTGCTACGTGTAGAGGAGACTAATATACTCCTTCGATTAGCACCAAAATTTAGGGTTATTTCACAAATGGCATACATCTCCACAAATTTCCTTACGTATTACAGTTTCCAAAAACTTGTCTAAGCCCATTTAAAACATTTATTTTAAAATTCACGGTGTCCCAGGGCGCCTGGGTGGCTCAGTGGGTTAAAACCTCTGCCTTCAGCTCAGGTCATGATCTCAGAGTCCTGGGATCGAGCTCCACATCGGGCTCTCTGCTCAGCGGGGAGCCTGCTCCCCGCCCCACTCTGGCTGCCGCTCTGCCTACTTGTGATCTCTGTCTGTCAAATACATAAATAAAATCTTTAAAAAAATAAAAATAAAGTAAAATTCATGGTGCCCCAGAACATAAGCTATTTAATGTTGGGTAAAAATGAACTTTGAGAGAGTAATCCTTATTTTCGGCTCATCATCAAAGACTGGATGACTGTGTGTATATATATATATATATTTTTTTTTCAGTTTTAAGAGCTTCTTTATCCCTCACGTAATAATCCATCTTAACTTTTATTTTTCTAAAATGGGAAGTTCTAATCATTAATTTTGTCTTTGATAGCAGCTACTTATATAAATCCTCACCTCCTTCTCTTACTCATTTTGTTTTACATTCCTTGACTACTTCCCACTTGAGTTATTTTGATTCTAGAGGGAGGTGATAAAATCTGGATAGATTCCTTAAATATTCTGATGGAGGGGACACCATAGATTTACATAAGCCACGGAGAAGTGAGACTTCTTTGCCACACCTCAAAATACTCTTTAATGTTCACTCAGCATCTCATTTTGCAATTCTGTAAAGGAACCTCTTTTTGTTTCATTCAGCCCAATATGAGTATGATCCTGGCCTCTCTTTCTGGTCTGTAAGGTTAATTATAGTGTTAGTTTGATAATGAAGTTGGGTGTCAGGATTTCCATTAAAATGACTTTTTATATGAAATAAAATCTATTACTTTCTCAATCATTCCTCAGGTGGCTGTGGCTATTTTATATGTGTTCAGTGGTGATCAGAACTACACTTACTCATGTGCATAGTAGAGGTAGCGATTGTCAGCCTTATTTTCATCCTCGCTCATCATCATGGCAGCACATTTGAGGATTTGAGGAGGAAGTATATCTACAAATGCTGGACTGAGTTGAGAGGCCCAGTATAAAATGGAATGAAATTGGGGCACCTGGGTGGCTCAGTCAGTTAAGTGTCTGCCTTTAGCTCAGGTCATGATCCCAGGGTCCTGGGATTGAACCCCACATTGGGCTCCCTGCTCAGCGGGGAGCCTATTTCTCCTCTCCCACTGCTGCTCCCCCAGTTTGTACTCTCTCTCTCTCTGTCAAATAAATAAATAAAATCTTTTTTGAAACAAAAAGGAACGTACTCAATATTTGTTACTTAAGATTTCTAGATCACAAAACCTTTGCTAATTATTTCTGGTCTCCCTTTTGATTCTGTCTTGCGATGTTTACACTGGGGTATTTGCCATACCCATTTCTGCAGAGAAAACTAAGAACTAGGCAAGCTCTCTTACAGTGTGCATATTTCTCCGTGTCTTCAAAACTCCTTCCAAGTCTAAAGTATTTCAGTATCAATATTGATTTTTAGATACTAAAGGTACATTTGTTTGGTTTTCTCTTCTTTGGAATTAGTCATGTCTCAAGCTGCCAGGATCACCCTTCCTCCTCCCATCCACATGGTATACAGAGCTCAAGAAATAACCCTTTTGCAGGCAGTAAACTATTCTCTGTGTCTGGATACTGGTAGGAAAGGCAGGTGAATGGTCCTATTTCACATTCCCTTCTGGTCATAAAGCAAGCACGTTGTCTCTGATTTCTGTGGCATCAGTGAGGAGCAGAAAGAAAGGAGTAGATATACCAATAATAGAAATTCTGTGGATCTTTATGAACTTTAATATATGTTTTCTTATGGAAGATAGACACTGCCAACCAGTTTTAAAAGTCACGTAACAGCCTGTGATTATGCCGGGTTGTGTGAGAGCTGGAAGGCTAGAATAGGGCAGAAAGGTCAAGAGGGTTGCAGAGCCTCCTTTAGACCAGTAGGCATTTGGTCTCTGATTTGTCAGACTTGAAAGGCTCAATGGAAGAACAGGACAGGGGGAAAAAAAAAAGATGGATTTTAGAAAAAGAATTTTCATAAAAGGGACTACTTCATCTGTGAGACTTACTCTAGTATATGCCCATAGATCAGGATAGTACAGCCCATCCATTAATCAACCCCCCACTCAGTTGTTCAGCAAAGTTTTGATGTTGTATATGGGGCACTGTTTTAGGTTCTGGAAATTCAAAACACCTTTTTAGGGGCTTCCAATTTAGGAAAATAAATTGGTTAGATGAGCACACTACAAATTTAGAGAGTCACTTAATGTCACTGCAAAGTACGGGTAGGAATTGACAACAGCCCACAAAACAAAGACAAAGGTGCCTGGGAACTAAGCAGCCCTTAAGAATATGACTTTCATGAAGGAGAAAGAAAAAGGGAGCCAATGTGATTAGTTGCTGTGTAAAGGGTGGATTTATCTTGCTTAGTTCTAGTCACAGATAATCTGACATTCGCGTTACTGAAGTCCATTTCCAAGTAGCTTTGAAGAGCACTGAAATGTTCCTGGAACTTGGCCAGGGCCACTTTGGCTTTTCTATCTGCACTTTCGTGAAAAGAAGGAGGCATGAACTATATGTAGCATCATGACAACGAAGAACCCCGATTATCTACTTGCATCATTTTTTTCAAAGACGGAGTAGAGTACCACTTCCAAGTGCGCACACTCTAGGGGTGCGTCTGGGTCAGGCTCTGTGAAGGTTTCCTACTTGACGCCCAGTATGCCCTGAGTTTGAAAACACAATACGAGTGAAATTGGAGCTGAGGCATTCAGATAAAGAGAAGTACTCAGCATAACAATTATAATTGCTCCCATTTCTTATTTCAATAAGAAACAGAACCCCACGAATCCAAAAATATTTGCATCCTAATAGTTATTACCCTTTCTCATGACTGGCTAAGATTTCCTTTTCCTATTCCTATTCACCCCACTGGTTCCAAAAAGAAATAGAAATTCCACAGGGCTCCCAGAGCAGAAGGTGGACAATGCCAAAAGGATTGTAACTCCTCACTTACGCTGGTGTCTATGATAAAATGTGTAAGGTTTAAAGAGATAAGCTGAAGATATATTAAATTGGGAAACATCACTGGGCTAACACTAACCTGTGTTCTACTAGCCAGGATCTATTCCATCAAGTGGGGAAAAAAAAATATCACAATACACCGTGTTGTTATCCTTGTTAATAATTGCGATACAATGAGATGTAAGAACTACCAAAGCTCCTCAATTGTTGGAGGGAGTAGTTGCTGACAAAATTACCTTCGATGCTCCAACATTAATTTAATTTTTCCCCCACCATCCCAATAATATGTTCTCCCAATATGCATTTAATTACAGTTCCCAATTCATCAGTGAGGAATTTCAAATACAATCCATTTTATAATAAGGCTATAAACAGACAGTATGGTTCAGTCAAAGGAAAGAAGAGATATTTAAATTAGATTTTGCAATATAGTACATATTTTTTTGTTTTTTATTTTTCAGAGGAAATCACACTTGAATCAGAATTGAGAGGTAGAAGTTTTCTAGTCCATTGATTTTCAAGCATTTTTTTAATCCGCAAAAGCTTTTATTCAAAAGCAATTTTAAAAGGAAATCCAATAAAATAAAGCTGTTCTAGCTGATGTGCAATCTTCCACGAGCTGGCTCCATCATTGCTCTATTTCCATTCTCATTCTACCCCTCAGAACTGTCTGAATTATTTATCTCACTAGCTCTTCTTCCCACTTCTGACTGGTAGATATTTCCCCAAGTGTGGAACTTGGTCCCTCTATTCATCTCTCTTTCAGTTCAATTTCTCAAAAGAATGGACTCACTCCAATCCACCCCTAAATCTCTGGTAAATTCTCTAGCCTCAGGACCTCAGAGATGGCCAAAAACTTTTTCACTACTGTATTGTGTCTGTTTCTAACTCAATAGCATGACTCGGGGCGTCTCAGAGTGTAATTTGAATTAAAGGAGAATTGGCCATAGGAGATTACTTATTTGGGAATTGTGTCAAGGGAAAGAAGAGAAACCAGTTGTTTCCTAGAAGAGCAAAGGAAGAACTGAATTGATAACAAGCCAACTCTTTAAAATAAAATGCTAATATCCCCGGCATTACACAATTCTCTGTGTACAATGTGTAAATACATTGACTATTCTTTGTTATTCTCCCCAAATGATAGGAACCAACTGGCATTTGCCTGTCTGTGGCCTCCACCTGTAGCCAGACTCCACACAGTTGGAAGAGCACCAAACACATGTAGACAAGGAATTATTAGAAGTTCAGACCAACTATGGCCCATGAATATGTTATAGAGAAAACAAGGAGATTTGATCCCAATGCCATGTGTAGAAGGTAACACAACTGGTCTTCCAGGTCCTCATGTATAGCTTGTTCTCATTCATTGTGAAGCATGCCATATTCTAAATGACCGTTTTTGCTCCTTTCTGTATAATTTTCCTTCACCAACAGTAATAGAAATAATTCTCTAATTTATATGGTTTAACATAACACTTTTTTTATGTCTTCTGAATTGGTCTGGATTTTTCTTTTTTTTTTTTTTTTGTACCATTGACACACAATGTTATGTTAGTTTCAGGTGTACAACTTAGTGATTTGACAAGTTTATACATTATGCTAGTGATCTGACAAGTTTACATTATACTAAGTATAGCTATCATCTGTCCTGTTACATCACTATTACAGTATCGTTGACTGTATCTATTATGCTGTGTCTTTTATTCTCATGACTTACTCATTCCAATTGGAAGCTTCTATCTCCCTCTCCCTTTTACCCATTTTGCCCAAACACTGCCTCCCCACCCCGGGGCAACTTTCAATTTATCCTCTGTATTTATGAGTCTGATTCTGCTTCTTGTTTATTCACTTGTTTTTGTTTTTTAGATTCCACTTATGTGGAATCATATGGTTCCTGTCTCCTTCAGTCTTACTTATCTCACTTAGTATTATACCTTCTAGGTCCATTCATGTTATCTCAAATGATCCCGTCATTTTTTTTTTGTTTTGTTTTGTTTTCTTTTGTTTTTCCTTGATCTACCAACAAACTTGCTGAAGTCAGGCCAAGTTATTTTTTAGATAAGGAAACTAAGAACCAGTTAATTAGTAAGTGATAAAAGTAAGTCTAAAAATTACTTCTATTGTCCCCTTACTTTGGTCTCCGCAAGTAATTTCTGTTGTGTCATATGGAACACAGTTATTAGGGAGATTCTGTTTAAGAGAGAGAAAATATAAGCATGTTTGAGAGAGCCTAAATCATATAAAGTAAATCATATAAAGTACTGAAAATTTATAAAATAAGTACATACTTATTTTATAAATTTTTTTAATATAAAAAAAATTTATATAAAAAAAATCCATGAGCCTTCAGCCTGCGGATCCTGCAATAAACATCAATGAAACTTGACCCTTTGACACCTGGCACTCTCTTGAAGCCACACTGGAGGTCTGCATGTCTCAGTTTTTCTTTCCCCATTGTTGTTCCCTGGATTACTTGCAGTGGCATCAATTTTCAAGAAATAAAAACACAGGGCACCTGGGTGGCTCAGTGGGTTAAAGCCTCTGCCTTCGGCTCAGGTCATGATCTCAGGGTCCTGGGATCAAGCCTAGCATGGGCTCTCTGCTCAGCAAGGAGCCTGCTTCCCCCTCTCTCTCTGCCTGCCTCTCTGCCTGCTTGTGATCTCTCTCTCTGTCAAATAAATAAATGAAATCTTAAAAAATAAATAAATAAATAAAAATACAAGGAATACTATCAAGATTTAGACAAAACTTGACAGCCCCCCTTGTACCTACAAGAATTCTTTCTTTTCTTGATTAAAATTGGAATGTTAAAGATTGCACATTTCAGATCACTAAATGTAGTTATTCTAAGCATACATTAATAGTTAGATTTTTTTTTTTTAATAGGAGTTATTACCAGCAGGGACAAATGATTTTTATAAGAGATAACAACATTGGCCCTATCAATACAAAGACAAAGAAAATTCATATACTAGCAGATAGAAAAGGTTGTCTATTTTCAAAAGTGAAAGTGGGTATAAGAAACATTTTGTAGTGGGGCACCTGGGTAGCTCAGTGGGTTAAGCCTCTGCCTTCAGCTCAGGTCATGATCCCAGGGTCCTGGGATCGAGCCCCGCATCGGGCTCTCTGCTCCGCAGGGAGCCTGCCTCCACCTCTCTCTCTCTACCTGCCTCTCTGCCTACTTGTGATCTCTGTCTGTCAAATAAATAAATAAAATCTTTAAAAAAAAAAAAGAAAGAAAGAAACATTTTGTAGTTTATGCACTGTTCCTCAATCTATCTTTTCTTTTAAACCTGGAATATAGAAAAATCCCTAGGAGACACAGAGATGGGATGAAGGCCAACCATAAATCATATTCCTCACTATATATCTATAATTTTCTAGGTAAGAGTCTGATAAAATGAATGTCAAGAGGAAAAGCAGTTCTAAATGAGAGGGACTACCTTGGGGTATAATAAATGTAGAATGTTTCATATTTACAGTTTCATATTTATAGATAAATTGTAAGTCTTGTATAAAGATTTTCATATACCCCCCCACTTTTCCCTATTATTAACATCTTACACGAGATGTTGGTACGTTTGTCACAATTAATGAAACCTGTTATTAAATAATTATTATTGACTAAAATCCATACTTCATTCAACTTTCCTTAGCTTTTATCTAACATCTTTTTTTCACTCAAGAATTGTATAAAGTGACTCCTAATTGTTAATTGTTTGATATTTTTCTTATAATTAGACTGTGTGTTTGGGCTTTGGGGAGGAAGACCATGGAGGTAGTACCATTCTAATCACATCTGATCAAGGGTATATACTATCAACGTGACTTCAATGTTAACCTTGCCTACCTGGCCACACCAGAGTGAATCAGGTTTCTCCCCTGTAAAGCTACCTTTTCCTCCCATTCCATGTTGTACTCTTTGGAAGGAAGTTGCTATGCACAGCCCACACTTAAGGAGTGGGGAGGTGTGCCCCACTTCCTTGAGACAGGAGTCTCTATATAAGTTAATTTTAAATTCTTTTGCATGGGGGGCACCTGGATGGCTCAGTGGGTTAAAGCCTCTGCCTTCAGCTCAGGTCATGAACCCAGGGTCCTAGGATCGAGCCCCCCATCAGGCTCTCTGCTCAGTAGGGAGCCTGCTTCCCCATCTCTTCTCTCTCTCTGCCTGCCTCTCTGCCTACTTGTGGTCTCTGTCAAATAAATAGATAAATCTTTAAAAATAAATAAATAAATTATTTTGCATGGGAATTTGTCTATTCTCTCTCATGTATTAATTTATCTAACCATTAATAAAAGTATGGAGAAGGGATATTTATTTTATGCTTTGAGATATTCAGTCTAACCCAATCCAATATTACCCTGCTTTGTTCCTCAAACTGCTCCAGCTTCAGCCTTTGGGAGGTCTTCTGGCTGGTTCCTATGTCCCTTCCATCCTTTCGGCACACCCTCATTCATGTACATATGTGTGTCTAGTTTTCTAAAACCTTCTTACTTTCTGGCACTAGCAGATACTCCAGCTCATCTTGCATATTTCCTACTCTGGTCCTAGAATCAGCCATTTTTCAAAGAAGGAGAATGGGTTTTAAGACAGATTTACATAGATTTAAATCCTAGATCCACACTTACTCATCTGTGACCTTGGGAAAGTTATTTAGTAGCTCTGTCCCTCAGTTTCCTTACTTATAAAATAAGAATACTACTAATGTCAAACAGTTATCATGCCTTAAATAAGAAAACAAACATAAAAGTCAAGTTCTTAATGCTTTAAATGCTTAATAAATATTAATTCTATTCCATTCCTCCCTCTTTATCACCAGTTAGCACAACAATCTACTTCTTCTCTGCCGGTCACCTCCCTGAATCACTGCCCATCTTCTACCACTTGAGGATGCTTCCAAAACCACTAGCCTGAAACACTCAGAATCTAGGGATGTCTTTGCGCACAAACTAATACTTAAACATAAACACACAGAGATGCATAGATGCATACACATGTATGTTGTGTTAATCCGCCCAAGTGTAAGACATTTCTAAACTAAATGTCCATCCTTTGTATGAAACACATTTTATATAAAATGCATCACAGCAGCAATTTTATAAAGCTGGTATTGCACATAGCTAATTTAGAGAAAAAGGAAAAAAAAATTGTCAAAATGAGTAGTTACCATACAAGCACATGTAAGTGGCTTTCTTTTTTTGGACAATCACTCATCATCATTTTAACATTTCAGTTTCCATGACAACCAAATGCATTTAGTATTATCTCTAAATACACTCCCAGGTACTTTTCTTCTTGAATGAATCAAGGTCTTTCATTTTATACTAAAGAGATCAAGGCTAACTGGATAAATTCACTGTAAGATCTATCAAAGATATAACACTTTATCATGAAAAAAATGAATATCGGATTCAGTAACATTATGAACGTCATCTATTTTTTTTCTCTTAATCATATTTACCAAGGAATTCTAGGAAAATATACTAGAAATGGCCAAAGGAAATTTGGTATAAATTTCCAGCATAGGTTATGCTCCAAAGAAAGAAGCATTTAGCTCAGCGAGTCAGACCTCATTCTGTGTTGATATTAGTTTGTATTTGTATAGCACTGCGAGACTTTTAGTCACAGAGAGACAGGAGGCCCACAATGCTGGCCCCAGTGTAGTTCATGTGTCTGTAAAAGCTTCAACAGCTACTTCTGTTGAAGGTGAACTTGTAACTTCCTGTTTTCCCTCTAGTAGTTCGGTTCCAACTGCTCTTTCTCTTTTTTCACTTATTCCTCCCTTCATTCTCTCCTAATACAGACAGTCCCTAACTTATGTTTTATTGACTTTACGATGGTGTCAAAACAATGCACATTCAGTAAAAGCTATACTTTGAATTATGATTCTTTGATCTTTTCCCAAGCTGGGGATATACATAGCTCCCTCGTGATGCTGAGGAGGGGCAGAATGATGCTGGCCGGTCAGCCACATGACCACAATGGTCAACAACCTACACACTTCAAACCATTCTACTCCCATTCAGCTATTCTGTTTTTCACTTTCAGGATAGTATTCAATATATTACTTGAGATATTCAGTGTTTTATTACAAAATAGACTTTCTGCTAGATGACTTTGCCCAACTATAGGCTAATGTATGTGTTTTGAGCACATTTAAGGTAGGCGAGGCTCAGCTATGATGCTTGCTAGGTTAGGTGTATTAAATGCATTTTGACATAAGATATTTTCAATTTACAATGGGTTTATGGGATCTAACCCCTTTGTAAGTCAAGTAATATCTGTGTTCTGTTTTCTCCTCTTCCCTTTCCTCCACTTTTTCCTTTTCTCTCTTGATCTGTCAATATCCATGTTATGTGTTGGTAGTAAAAGTAGTGGTACTAGTAGTAAAGCAGGTTAGGGATCAGGTGTTTAATAAATATCTCTTTGGTGTCAAAATGCAACTTGGAAAAAACTCCAATCAAAATTTCTCAGATGTTTGGGACGCCTGGGTGGCTCAGTTGGTTAAGCAGCTGCCTTCGGCTCAGGTCATGATCCCAGCGTCCTGGGATCGAGTCCCACATCGGGCTCCTTGCTCGTCAGGGAGCCTGCTTCTCCCTCTGCCTCTGCCTGCCATTCTGTCTGCCTGTGCTCGCTCTCTCTCCTCTCTCCCTCTGACAAATAAATAAAATCTTAAAAAAAAAAAAAAAAAAAAATTTCTCAGATGTTCAAATACAGACACCTCACAAAAAGAAAACCCTAAATTGTGACCTAGTATCCAACCCCTTTCTGCTTAGCTTTTAGCACTATTTAATATCAAGGTTCATTAATTGATAAGCTGACTCTGTAATGTACTAGTCAATATCAGAAAAACGTGACTCTAACTCAGCAATTGCAAGAGATAGACAATAATTGTTCTGTATCTGTTTTTGGTCAGATATGTCTTTAATGGGTTTGCCAAAAAGGGTATACATAAAAATAAACCTGAATGAGTTCTTTTTATTTATTTATATGAGAAAAACAGAGAGAGAGTTGGGGGAGGGGTAGAGAAAAAGAGAATCTCCAGCAGACTCCTCACTGGGCACAGAGCCTGACACAGGGCTCCAACCCCCAACCCTGAAATCATGATGTGAGCTGAAATCGAGAGTCAGATGCTTGACCAACTGAGCCACTTTTTAAAGATTCTTCAGCTATTAATTTGCCTGGGATCAACTCAATGCTAATCAACAAAGTGGTACCACATACTACTATCACTTTTCTGGGCCTTATATAGACCCAAACCCTATAATACCAAGGACAACATCAGGAGCCAAAGCAATCATGGTTGTATACCCTAGGTCACATACTTTTACTATTGTCACCTTTATTTTTCCAGCACGGTCTTCAGTTAGTAATTTATGGTTATATATCCCTTTTAGTATTCCTCAGAAAATGGATCAGGTCTTACCTGCTTACCTTGCTTTCATTTTTGTATTTTAGAACCTTTGGAGTAGAGATTTAATTATTTTAGAAAATACAGGAAATTGCAGATAAATGTGCCCAACTCAAAAGTTTATGTAGTTTATAGATAGGATATTATTTCAGCTGCAGGTAATACAGACCTAAAACAGTGATTAAGCAAAAGAAGTATTTTATACCCTCACATAACAGATTGGTACAAAGGCTATGCTACATGCAGTCATTTAAGGGCAATGCTGTTTTGCCTTTCCTGGATGTCTGTCTTATCTCATGGTTCAGGATACAGTGTGACCATGTTCATGTTCCAAGCAACAGGATAGAGGAGGGTGTGAGAAAGGTTTGCCCTCCCTTTTAGGACATGAGTTAGAAATTCCATACTTGGGCACCTGGGTGGCTCAGTGGGTTAAGGCCTCTGCCTTCAGTTCAGGTCATGATCCCAGCGTCCCGGGATCAAGCCCCACATCGGGCTCTCTGCTCAGCGAGGAGCCTGCTTCCCCCCTCTCTCTCTGCCTGCCTCTCTGCCTACTTGTGATCTCTGTCAAATAAGTAAATAAAATCTTAAAAAAAAAAAAAAAAGAAAGAAATTCCATACTTCATTTATGCTAACAACCTATTGTCCAAAATTTAGTTCTGGTTGGTCATGTGATAGCTAGAACAGATGTTTCTATTCCTATGAAGAAGAAGTGGAGAATAGGTGTGGGGAGACAACCACCAATCTCTGTTAATTTCCATTTTCAGCAGAAAGTTCTTTGTGTCTATGTTCATTTCTAACTTCTCAAAATTCAAAGAGGATGTAGAAGAAACCAAGATAGCAGTATGGCTTAATGATTCCTACTGCTCTGTAAGATGAAGGCTTGAGTTATTCACTGCTGATGCCTTCATCATTAACTGCTCAGGAATCCTTGGTCTGCTGTCCACTTACCTTGAGTACCCAGACAAAACACCATTTTGCTTTGTCCCCAAATGCTGTCACTCTTCTTTTTTTCCTACTCACTGCTACAAAGAGCAGCATTTTCTAGTTCTTTATGGCTCTCACAGAAGGGGAGTATTTGTTTCCTCTCCTAGGGGCATTACCTGTGGTTAGTGACTTTCCATTAGCGCAGCTGATCTCGCTCTTCTGTCCAACTGTTGACTCATTCTCGAATTCTTCTGGTGATATAGATTAAGCAATATCCTCTTTGGATGCGTATCTACATTTCCCTAGAAACACCATTCCCTATCATCTCTCTGCACAGAGACTTACTGTCGGTCTTCATCCCATTTTATTGATAAACAAGGTGTTATAATTCGTACCAGGATGTCATCTGACCTAGGTGGCTGATAATCTAGCTACTTTAGGGTTTGCATCTCTGTGTTCTCCTGAAGAGTTCACAAGCTTATAACATATTCACAATATCTATAACATATTATAGATACCATGCATATCATATACTCCTTTTTCTTTTCTGTGACTGATAGTAATTTGGTCTCTTTACCTATCGCTTTCTCTTAGACGATTTTATTTCAATTAATTTGGTGAGAACATTGAAGTTCTACTTTCTTCTTGGAAGATTTTTTAAATTTCAAATTTCACTCAGTGAAGAAACTCTATTGCAAAACGTTATCATCAACTCCACAGGCAAAGTTTTTCCTGCCACATAGAGCTGAGAAATTTTTAAATTTGTAGTGTTAACAGATCTTTTATAGCTCTATGGAAGCAGGTAGTTCAATTTGTAAAGTTTAAATCCTAGAAATGAATCAAATTGATTTAGTCTCAGGAGAAATGACTCATGAATGTTCATGGCAGCATCATCTGAAATTGCCAAAAACTGGAAATAATCTAAACATCTACCAACAGATAAACAGAATGTTGAATATGCAGAGAATTAAAACCCTATTTGGCAGTAAAAAGCAATGAGCTACTGATATCATGGATGACTTGCAAAAACATTCTGCTGAGTGAAAGAAGCAAAAGAAACACAGAGTAAAGACTCAATACTTAAATGTATAGAAGATTCAAGTTAATCTATACTTGACACAAAGCAGATCAGTTGTTATCTGGGGTCAGGGTTGGAAGGAAAAACCAACTTCGAAAGAACATGGAGGATCTTTTAGAGGCAGTGGGGATCCTCTGTTCCATCATGTGGTGATGGTGTTATTGGTGTCTACAACTGACAAGACACCAACTTGCACTCTCCAAATGAATGAACGTATTGCATTTACATCACTCCTCAATAAAACTGTTAAGGAAAGTAATGATAGAGTGGGATAAAGAAAGATCACATAGAAAAATAATCTAGTTTTATATTAGAATTATCTTCAGCATTAAATTCTCAAATTCTTAAGTATTTCTTCCAAATGATCATGAAAGAAGAATTTAGCTCTTTATTCTGGAATTCCCATTCAAATGTTTCTCTCTTGGGATTCCTGGGTGGCTCAGTTGGTTAAGTTTCTGCATTTGGCTCAGGTCGTGACCCGAGGGTCCTGGGATCAAGGGAGCAGGGAGCCTGCTTATCCCTCTCTTCCCTGCTCATGCTCTCTCTCACTTTCTCTGTCTCTCTCTCTCTCTCAAATAAATAAATCAAATCTTTAAAAAAGTTAAAAAAAAAAAGGAAAGAAAGAAATGCTTTTCTCTCTTTGACATTACACACACACAGAGCACTTGAAATTTCATATGCAAAGAGTACTTCTATTATCCCATTTATAATACTAACTCAGGTTCTAAAACCAAGACAATAAGTCAAGTGATAAGCCAAATGAAAATATGTGAAGATGATGAAGAATACAGACTTTTGCTCCTCTGAATTTCCTATTCATGAATGATAACAGGCAGTCTCAATCTGGCTTCTGCGGTACTTATGATGCTAAGCATGCTTTCATTATTATTATTTTTTCCTAATTCATGTTCTTTAACATACAGCATAGCATTGGTTCCAGGAGTAGAATTTAGTGACTCATCAGTTACATATAATACCTTGTGCTTATCACAAGTGCCCTCCTTAATGCCTGTCACCCCGTTACCCCAACCTCCACCCACCATCCCTCCAGGAACCCTCAGTTTTTTTCCTAGAATTGAGTCTCTTACAGTTTGCCTTCCTCTCTTTTTTACCTTGTTTTATTTTTCCTTTCTTTCCCTATCTTCATCTGTTTTGTTTCTTAGTGAGATCATATGATATTTATATTTCTCTGACTGACTTATTTCACTTTGATGCTAACCATGCTTTCCAAGAGCGTAGATAACCCCAACTTTCCCCATAGCCTGGCATACAGCCAATAACCACCTCTCTCCATTGGCTATGGATTGAAATATCATTACAGCATTTGTCCTACCAGCCATATATGGTAGTGCGGTAAGTTAACATTTGGAGTAGTCGTAGCTTCTACTTCTTAGAAAATGCAAAACTGTGTCACGTGAAGAAATCAGAGGTTCCTGTCAGGGCCTGAAAAAGAATATGGGTCCCTTGACCAGCAGAGCTCCAGGACAGGTTCAGATTGTTTGCTGGGTGTTTCTCAAAGAGCAGACACTGCAACTGGAAAAGCTTTTGCAACTCTGATAGAAGAAAGAATGCTCCCTGAGGAAAAAGTCACCTACTGTGTAGCTCAAACCTTCCTATAGCTGACACGTACATATTTCTTGTAACAAATGTCCTTCTGATTAAAAGGATGCCAGCTTGCTGTTTTAAACCCAAGGAAAAAAAAAACAACTCTGTGTTTTTCTGCCTGAAGTTCTTCATGCCAGGGTTCATCTAGACATCTGGATGGCTTGCTACCTCCGCTTATTTATGCCCTTGTTAAAACATGACAGTCTCAGCAAAATATTTCTGACCACTAATTTATAATTGAACCTAGGGGAGCCTGGGTGGCTCAGTGGGTTAAGCCTCTGCCTTCGGCTCAGGTCATAACCTCAGGGTCCTGGGATCGAGCCCTGCATCAGGCTTTCTGCTCAGCGGGGAGCGTGCTTTCCCCATCTCTCTCTGCTTGCCTCTCTGCCTACTTGTGATCTCTCTCTCTCTCTCTCTATCTCTCATTGAACCCTATGAAAACTCACCCCCCCAACCCCCCCCACATACACATACACATCCTGTGCCTCTTCTGTTACATATTATGGCCATGATTTCTTCGTAATAAACTGTATTTTATTCATTTATTTTCTGTCTTCCCTCTTTCCCTCAACAACCTCCACAAGATTTTTTTTTTTTCTAATTTGTTCACTACTTTATTCTAAGGTCCAAAGAATTTCTAGAACACAGTGGGTACTAATTAAACATGCAGAGATGAGAAATGAATGAATGAAAGGCAATGATACAGAGAGAAAAGGTAGATCCAATACATACATAAGAACTCAATTCATTAACAGACTGGTAGGATTAAGCATGGAATTTTTATTTTCCTTACATTTTGATAGGAAATTCTCCGTAAGCCTCCATGAACAGCGTATATAGGATTTCATACTCTAGTATTTTTTCAAACTATTCCAATTATTTTTTGTGAGATCTTGACATATGTTTGTTACTAAAGGGCGTGTGTGAATAATAACATTTTAGAAATATACATTACATTTATTTCTTAGAGAAGCAGACAGCACATTTCATTAAGAGCTCTGAGAAATTCAGGAATAAAACCAAATTTTTAAAAAAAATCAATGAACTAGTTTTAATTTCTTAACTCTCTTTCTCAAATTTATTTGACAATAATGTCTCCCTTCCCTTTGAAACATGTTAATACCTCATTGAACAGTATTATTCAGTGAAGCACAATTTAGGAATTTTGGCATATTCGAACTCGTCTTCATTTTGAGGTAAAAGAAAAACTATCAGTCATTTAGGGACTTGGAATGTGTAATACCCATACAGCAGTCCTGAAAAGAATTGCTTAAGAATTAAATCAAACCAAACAAGAACTGAATCATAATAATGAGTCAAAGAGAGAAGGGCAAATATTTTATAGAAACAATGTGAACTATGGATTTATAAGTAAGGAATAGCAATGAAATTATATCCACTTAGGTCTAAGTCCATGTAGTTGCTGATTAATTCTTTGAAGTTTAGTACAGTTTGAGAGAGCATTTTGAAACAGAATATATAATATTAAAATAAAATTGAGGATACATTAAGTGAGGGGAAAAAGGATATAGGTGAGAATTAGAAATTAATGAAAATTACACTTATAAATAGATTCCTCATTAAATCTTGGGATAATTAACCCTTCATTTGGTGTGGAGGAATGCCTACCATCTATACAAAAAATTAATTATGGGTTAAAATTTAACACTAAAAATAAAATCATGACAAGATGAATAAGGAGAGGAATATTTCACTAATTCTGGGCTAAAGACTTTCTAAGCAGAATGCCAGGATCAGAAAACTAATTTTTAAAAAGTCACAGTAATGACAGTAATGTCTCCCTTGTCCTTAAATACTGTATGTGGAAAATGTCACAAATTTTTAAGAAGAAGCAATAATCTTTACAATATATTTGCAGCCTATGGGAAAAGTGTTATGTCTTTTACTTAGGATTTTTATAATTTAGTAAGTATGAAGATAAGCACCCTCTAATGCATGGCTCATTCATAAAAGAAGGATATACTAATAAAGCATTAAACTTTTGAAAAGACGTTTAAATTCTTTTAATTAAGCATCTATCAATTCGTCAAAATTAACAAGATCAGTAATTCTTAGACTCAGCAAGTGTTTGGGAAAATAGGAACTCAAAATGCCACTGGTAGGAGCCTTTCTTTCCCAATAACTATCAGAATTGGAACAATCCTTTACCTTGACAACTCTACTTCCAGAGATTTACCCAAAGGAAGGAAATGGAAATATGCAAAACAACATGTTTATTTTCAATGGAGCCTTTCTTCTTTTTTTAACTGAGATATTAATTACTTAACAAATAAATGTGGAAGGACTTGTAGCATAATCTTAAAAATACGGGCTTTGGGATCAGGACTCCACTATTCTGAGTGCTAAGGTCTTGGGCAATGTCTTAACTTTCGTAAGTCTTAGTTTTTCGTGTAACACACATGCACACACATTCACACATCCACGCCAATATACTGGTTCAATGCAGTATTACATAGCTCTTCAAACAAAGAGCATAAATCATACCCTGATGTGAAAAATGATGATACACTGTTATGTTACAAAGATCCCGGTCCTATGTACACAAGGGATAGATCATATTTCTATCACATACCCAACTATATATATCATATCATGAAAAATACATATTAAATTATTAGCAACAATTATCTCAGAGCATGGGGAGGTGGGGAGGTGGGGAGGTGGTAAGTCAGGGAAATGGACCTGGTTTTTCCAGGTATTACTTTTATAAATCAGCACTGGCAACAAAAAACACCTCCAAAAAATATCAAAGTCAAACAAGCCTATCTGGTGTACATTTACAACACTCTGTGAAGCTCTCCCCCATGAAGGAATGATACTTTATCAATGCTTTCTCCATTTCAGAATTTTTTAAAAAGTCCACCCCGGTGCTCATTTAAGCTACCTGAGAGTCACAGATCCCACCTTTTAATCCCTTTTATTTAAAAAAACACTTTCAATAATATATTTTTGAAACCTAAGAACTGAATTCTCCATCAGTTAATTAATCTTGTTACAGGATTAAAATTAGATTTGATAATGAACTCAGGGTGCCATTTAAAAATCCTTTTTCAAAACTTTTGAATTTGAAAGTGAAGTAAGACACTGAAGGGAGACACAAAGAGCCAGTGAATCTCAATGTTAGAGGTTAATCCTAGGATTATGTACTTCAATAGCTATGTATGTAATTTCATCATTTGAAGGAAACCACTTAAATGCTGTTTCCATGTTTGCTTCAATAATGTCTCACTGCAGCAATTTCCTGAAATTTAATTACAGCCTGGATGGTGATTTTCCTGCCGACCTGGAACACGAGCGGTAACTCATCCAATGTTCATTTTAAACTGGAATGCTACTCCAAGCGTATCTGGAGTAATGAGGTAGGTGGAGGAAAAAAATGCCGGATCCCACAAAGACAGACACCTGGTGATTTCGTTACTTGAAAAAGAATAGCTCTATGAACACATCTTCCGGGGATCATTTTCTAACTTAAAATAGAGTTCACCACCCATACAATGACACAAATTTATTCTGGAACGAGACCAGTATTTCTGGAGCTCATAGAATCAGAAACCCAATATCTTCAGAACCCCTCTCTTCTGTTGTTGAGAAAAATCTTGTAATGCAGAGAAACTTCTCATATGGACTAATTTAGAAGAGATCATAATTCAAAGCAAATGCTATATTGGAAATGTACCATTGAAGTATATTTTGAATTTAAAAAATTGCTGTTCCATGTCTGAAGAGGTAATAATCTGAAGCCACTCAAGTAAGATAACATTTTTAGAACTCTTATGGTTCACTTTAATAAGATTTTATTAACATTGCCCCTAAGCTTTCTCACTTTAATTCAATTTATAGGTTTTAAATATATCCTTCAGGAGTGATACAAATATTTCATCAAAATACTCCATATATTAACTCTCAACAGAGAGTTGAAGTATATACCCAATCTTCTTGCCATGTACACCAATAGCTCTCCAGTGCAAAACACCAACGTCTCACCCACGAATTTCTGCGTCTTTACCACTTCCTTCCCCTTTTGAGTACTTCCTGTGGTCCTTCTCCTAACAGCAGCCAAACAGATTCTATTAAATCTCTTCATGGCACTCTCCTTCATAAAGTCTTCCAAGCACTCTCTTCCTTCCTCACCATCCTCACAGAATAAGTCCAAAGACCACAGATGACCTGGTCTGGCCCAGCGAGCATTTTCTATTTCTCTCAGACTGCTTTGGAGACACTGTCCTGCCTTGTGGTCCTCAAACATATCCTTATAGTTCCCATACAGTCTTTCCTATGTGGAAAGGCCTGCTCACCAACTGCTCTATTATTACTTAACTCTATTCTATATTTAGATCTCTGCTTCAGTATCGCTATAATAGAAAGATCTTTTCTGAGAGTCACTACCATTCTTATCTCATTGTTATGTCTCATAGTATACTACATATTTGTTTTAGGTTCCACTGGGTTCACAAGTCTTCCTGAATCTCTAGCTTGATCTATTTTATCATTAAAAAAAAAAAAGTTATCCATTCAAATATCCCTTCTGTTCCATTTTCTCATTTCTTTCCTTCTAGAAACTTAACTACACTAAATTAAGATTTGTCACTGTATCCTTTTGATCACTAACCTTTTCTTCTGTAATTTTCATTTGTGTCTTTGTTTTTTATTCTGGATGTGGTTTTTTTTCTATGTAATATTTCACTAATTATACTCTCAGTTGTCCTTAGCCTGTTTAAAACATATCCATTGAAATCTTAATTTTTAATATATTTTTTCAGTTCTAAAATATCCTTTTTTTCTTTTTTGATTCTGCTATCTCCTTTTTATTTTTTTTATTTTTTAAAAGATTTTATTTATTCATTTGACAAACAGAGTTCACAAGTAGGCAGAGAAGCAGGCAGAGAGAGAGAGAGGGAAGCAGGCTCCCCGCTGAGCAGAGAGCCCGATGTGGGGCTCAATCCCAGGACCCTGGAATCATGACCCAAGCCAAAAGCAGAGGCTTTAACCCCCTGAGCCACCCAGGTGCCCCTGATTCTGCTATATCCTTTTAAAAAATAATTCCCAGTGACCTACTAAAGTTCCCTATCTTGTTCTTTCTCTCCTTGAATACATAAGCATACTTATTTTAAAATCTTTCTCATAACAACAATATCTCAACCCCCTAAAAGTCTGTTTCTATTTTCTGTTGTTTCTCCTGATTCTCATTCATGTTGTCTCACAGCATTATGCATCCAGTTATTTTTTATTGCATGCCAAACCCCGCATATAAATAACAGCTTTTAGTAATAATCTGAAGTTCATAGGTGGTATTAGGTTACTAGCCCGCTGATCTTGAGATGGAATGATGAGCCTAGATCATCCAGGTGGGTCCAATATAATCAAAAAGGTCTATATAGGGGCGCCTGGGTGGCTCAGTGGGTTGAGCCGCTGCCTTCGGCTCAGGTCATGATCTCAGGGTCCTGGGATTGAGTCCCGCATCAGGCTCTCTGCTCAGCAGGGAGCCTGCTTCCCTTCCTCTCTCTCTGCCTGCCTCTCTGCCTACTTGTGATCTCTGTCTGTCAAATAAATAAATAAAATCTTTAAAAAAAAAAAAAAGGTCTATATAAATGGAAAAAAGAGGCCAAAGATAAACAACCAGAGAAATGAATATATGAAAATGATTCCTCCAGATGTTGCCAGCTTTGAAGATGGAGGAATGTGGTCATGAAATTAGGAATGTAGGCAGCCCCTAGAAGCTGGAAAAGGCAAGGAAATGGATTCTTTCCTAGAGTGTCCAGGAAGAATGTAACCCTCCTGACACCCTGATTTAATTTAAGCCCAGTGAGACAAGTGTTGAACTTCTGCCCACAGAACTACAAAGTAATACAAATATTTTAAGTTATATAAGAATAAATTTGTGTTGTTGTGTTTCAACATCCACAGGAAACTAGCAAAACACGTTAAATTCATAATAATATAACAAAATCCTTGAAAGTCATAAAAATAAAATAAAATAATCTGGGACCTAGAATGATGGAATAGAATAGAATTTCTATTTGCTTTTGCCAGATTCCTGGGAATACCAGCAATCTGGGACAACTGTAATTCCCTTTGCAATGTTAGGTGACTTGGTGCCAGGTTTCATACCCTGTGAGGGCTCTTCTATTTCTAATTCATCCTTATTCCTAAAAAGCAGAACCTCAGCGTCCCAAATGAAGTAGTGGAGAGTTTAATAGATCCTTTCCTACTTTTAAGAGGCTCGACGTTTCCAACTCTTGTTCTCTGAGTCACACAAAACTGTCACACATTGTGTCGCTTCTTGATAACTTATTTTGGAATTGGAAAATGCCCCTAGGGGAAATGTGTCTATGTAGAGTCCAGGCTCACTGCCATTTGAGATCTGCTTATTCTCTCTGATTTTGGTACAGGACTTCTTTACTATCAGCTTTTTTAACCCTTCAAGCCAAAGTTTTGTTTGTTAGTACATTTGTTCAACTCAGTCTATTTGTACTTGGTATTCAAAACTACTCAGACTGTCACTGAAAATAAAAGGTGCTGTTTGTAAATGAGGAGGTGAATATAGATCACGAGATGGCAGAGTTCCAGAACAGTGAGATGTGGTGATACCAAGGATCCAAGGTAGTGAACATCTCAGTTGATATGAGTTTCACCTGATGATTAATTAGTAAAGACCAGTCCCTCAATATATCCTAAACAATATCTTGATAGCTATAAATCCTCAAGGGAAACGAAGCTGGGGAAAAATAACTTGACTAATATTATTGGGATGGAATCACTATAGAAATTAAATATATTTAAGAACAAATAAAAGTTATCTAGGATACTATGAGACATACCTAGGCCCTCATCTTTGCTTATATAAAACCTAAATATCTAACCTCAGGTATGACCTCAGAATTAACCTATGGTATTCAGAAAATGTTTAATTCCTGACTGGATGATTTTCTATCAGGTTTAACAGAGTTGAAAATTAGAAGTACTTTTACAAGTCTTTAATAAAGTTAGCAGTAATTATAAATCCTAGTTATTGAATCAACTTATATGCCAAGCATTGTACTAAGCTTTTTTAGGTACATTAGAGACTGTAGACTACCTACCTGCATTCAAACCCTAGGTCTGCCTTGGGAAGCATCTGTAACCTTGTAAAAGTTATTAATAGCTGGATACCTCAATTTCTTTCCCATAAAATTGGGATAACGATAACCCCTACCTCAGAAGTTAACAAGTAAATGAGTTTGTTTATGTAAAGTTTTTAAAATGGAGGCTGGTAGATAGAAAGTGCTCAATTAATGTTAGTCACGGTTACCCTAAATGTAAAATAACTCTGCAAGATTGGTGTTATAAACTCTTTCACACCTTCATGAAATTTTGGGTTCTCTTTTTATATCCAGCCTTCTCAAAAATTCTTGTTCACTGCCTCACAGCTTCCATCCACTAGTAAATCCTTTATAACTTAGTTTCCACTCCTATTATTCAGTGGGAACTGCTCTTTTAAGACTGGATTTCCAAATCAGCTTTATTGCTCCATCTTCTACCTTTGACCTTCCTGTAAAATTTGACAGGTAACATTCCCTTCCTGACTATTCTTTTGGTTTGGGGGACTCTATACTATCCAAGAATCCTACCTATTTCAATTACTATTTTTCATTGTTCAACATTTTTAGGGAAAAAAAAAAAGGAATTAAAGTAGGCTCCACATCCAGAATGGAGCTCAATGCAGGGTTCAAACTCATAACCCTGAGATCAAGACCTGAGCTGAGATCCAGGATCAGATACTCAACTATCTGAGTCACCCAGGCACCCCACTTTTTTGAAATTTTTTAACATTCCCTCTTGCTCTAAATGATGGAGCTTCTCCCAACTCTATGAACTGAGCTTTCTTTCTCCATGAATCTGTGGCCACATCAACTTCTAAACATTGACTATAAACTATAGAACTTTCTAAAACCTTAATTTGGACCTGCACTTCTACCCAAATCCAGGCACACATTCAACCGCTTAGAGAGTTCTTCAATTATGTGTCGTTCCAATCCTCAACCTCAACATAAATCTTTTAGTCTACAAAATTTCATTAATGAGTAGAATGTGATCTTTCTTTTTCCAAAAACACTCATTCTCATTTGTTCAAACTTCTCTTTTCACACTGTTATTCTGCTGGAACTGAGATACATCCTGCTGGGACTGGTGATAATCCACGTGAGAATGCTGTAAAGACCATAAGGATATTTCATTGCTATTTTTGTTTTTAAATTCGCCAGCGTTTAAGACATATTTTCTCTTCCTATTCTGATACCAGCACAGAAGAAAAAGAGTCGTTATATTATCCTATATTATAATTTTCCATGACTTATCTGTTATCATGGAACCCTCTATTTTCTTTTTTTTTTAATTAATTTTTTTTTTCAGCATAACAGTATTCATTATTTTTGCACCACACCCAGTGCTCCATGCAATCCGTGCCCTCTACAATACCCACCACCTGGTGCCCCCAACCTCCCACCCCTCACCTCTATTTTCTTTTCTATTCCAACAGGTGGTGTACTGTCAAGTACTTAACAACAAGCTCTCCCGAGGTGGTAGAGCTCATGTTTATGACAGGGCAGGCAAACTTACAGTGCTGGGAATACATGTGAAAAAGACAGACAGGAGTTTATATTCTTGTTGAGGGAGACAGACAACAATCAAACAACACAACAACAACAAAAATAGTTTCTCATAATAAAATTGGCTAGGAAACAAATGAAGTTGTGAAATTAGAGAGTAAGGGGCGCCTGGGTGGCTCAGTGGGTTAAGCTGCTGCCTTCGGCTCAGGTCATGATCTCAGGGTCCTGGGATTGAGTCCCGCATCAGGCTCTCTGCTCAGCAGGGAGCCTGCTTCCCTCTCTCTCTCTCTCTGCCTGCCTCTGTCTACTGTGATCTCTCTCTGTCAAATAAATAAATAAAATCTTTTAAAAACAAATTAGAGAGTAATAGTGGTTCATATCTAACAGAATGGCTCTTTTATCTATTCTCTCAGTCCTAAGAAAAACCCAGTGCTTTAACTGACATTGTACAGTTACGGAAAACAACTCATTTTTACTTGTGCTGTGAAGTCTGATGCCGTTTTCAGAACTTTCAGCAACCAAATGACCAAAAAACAAAATGGCGGAATTTAGTGGCATATGCAAAATAAACAGGTATATTCTTCTTCCCCTTACCTCTTGTGCAGTGCCATAGGTCAGGGATGTTATCAGAGGCATCTGATCATTGACCTTGAATATTGAAAGGAATTGAAAAGTGGTCAGGTGGAGAGAAAGCAATTTCTTTTACGGTTTGAGGGTGACTTAGGAAATTTTTGCCTTTCCAAAAGATTATAAAAATCTTTGTAAAAAAAGCTATTATGCCATTGACAAAACTTGAATTAATGATAGAACCATAATTTATTATTGAGCAACATTTAGCAATTATGTTGAGACAACTGCTAGTTAGCTTCCACATACTATCATCTCAAAGAACTGATAATGTTCTGTAGTTCTTAATCTAATAACTGTATACAAAGAGTGAAACAGTTACTTATCTAAACAATATGCATTCATAAATGTATTATAAATCATAATTATGCATTATGGTTGTATTCTGTATTTTACAGATATTTTGGATCATGAATTAAAGAGGGGGGTGAAAATATTTATTTCAATAGCGACATTTTGTAAAGCTTTCCTTAGACTTCAGCACTTAATTCAGGCAAATGACTTGGGAATGTAAGTGCATGTATTATTATTCTCATTACCACATTATTCATTTATATAGCATCTCTCTTCCTCAAGGATCTCAAGGTGATTTACAAACATTAATTGCCAAATACCTGTAGCATTCCTTTGAGATATATAAACCTGAAGTTGGACTAATTAAAAATTATAATCAAATCCCCCTTATACACACATAAACAACTTATTTATTTATTTACAGAATAACCCCTTCTAGGCTGTGGAAGTGAAATTGTTCAGAAGTGAGTGACAAGGAACAATGGCAACAAGTTGATTAGGCCAGAGTGGTAGCAGGACTCATGAGAATCTGGCCCTTCTCTTTAAAGTGATTTGTCTATGTGGGAAACCAAAAATGAAAGCATATGAAGAAAAGTCCATGAAAATTTGATTTTTACCAAGGTAAGTTAGAGAGAAAGAGAGAGAGAGAGAGATGGTATAAGGCTAAATCAATGAAAAGTCAGATAATACCAATAAAATTCTATCTCCAAGCTTGCGCTTCTGAGATGGAAGGAAAATTACATCTTAGTCATTACCGAATTTCCTTCTCTATTCCCATATTGCATTAGAATCTTAAAGATCCCCCATGTGATATGCAAAGAACGGATTTCTAATATTGAACCTCTCTGAGTGACCCCTGACATCTAAACCAATATTGGCTCCTTGCCACTAGTGACTATGTGCTTCTGCCCCATGGGCCTAGGACAGTGCTTCCTTGAACGCACTATGAAGGCAGAACCTCCAAATTCTGGCCACCCCAATGGGGTACTGCTGTAGAGAAAAGCAACAAAGCCAAAAATTGATTTTTTTAAAAAATGGTAAATTTGAAGAAGTTCCAGTAACACTTGATCAAGATAAAAAGAGCAAGCCAAATAACCAATATGAAGAACAAAAAAGAAACATCACTATAAATTAGACATTAAAGAGTGTAATATAAACAATCTGTTGATAAATAAAATTTTAGATGAAATAAAACAACTCAATTATTGAGTTGTAGAAAACACAATTCATAAAACTGAAGAATAAAAATCTATATATTTCTTTAACTATTAAAGATAATCTCAGTAATTTCAGGTACATGAGGAAAGTGAAGCACCTGGTATTGTCAGATAAGTATGTCACTCTTTCTCCTGGCCTTTTTTTACCCCCTTCTGTAAGTAAGGGGATTGGACTGTATTATCATTATACAAAGAAAACTCTAGACAAATAAGGTTTCACCAGCAAATTCTACCAAATACATAAGGAAGAAATAACACTAATATTAGATACACTCTTCCAGAGAATAGAAGAAGTGAGTCACTCTTCAACTCTCTATGAGGCCATCATAACACTTGATACCAAACTACAAAAGGAACAGTACAAGAAAGCAAAACATAAGTCAAGCTCATTCATGAACATAGATGCAAAAAATTCTAAACAAAATATTAGCAAAACTATTTCAGTAACACATGCAATATATCACGATGAAGTAGCATTTACTTCAGAAATGCATGCTGATTTAACATTAGAAAAGCCTTGTCTTGCGCCGTTTTAACAGAGTAAAGAAGAAAATTCATATAATCACTCCCATAAATATAGAAGAAAGTATAATGAAATTTAATATTGATCCATGATTTAAAAAAAAAAATCCTGGGAAAATAACAATTGAAGGAACATTTCTTCAACTTCTATAGGATATTTACAAAAGACCTGAAGCAAAAAGCTTATTTAATGAATAGCCATACATTCTCTTTTGCGATTAAGAACAAACTAAGGATGTTTGCTTTTACCACTTGAATTCAGTTCTTGTAAAAGCTAGACACCAATCACACACATACACCAAAAGTGAGAACAGTTGTTGCCTTCAGGAAGATAGAAAGATATCAAGTAAAAAAAAAGATAAGACTGGTCACGTTTATTCAAAACTATGTCTATATTAAGGTACCAGCAGTAAGCATAGCTTGATATTGATCAACACATAAAAATGGATTTAGAAGAAAATAACACAGCAACTCAGGAAACCTGAATTTCAGGCAAAAGTGATCGAGACAAAGAAAGGGTACCACAGAAATCTTACCAGGCTGACAGAATTCTATGTGTTGTGTATGTGCGGCTGGCCCTTCCACTGATGGGCTGTTTTCATGGATTTTTCATGAAAGCCTGATGGGAAGCCCACTGTGAGAGAGGCCTTCTTCAGTGCTGTCATAACTAATTATCTTCCTTGGTAACCCCCGCCCCCCAAAAAAAACACACAACCCAGGTTCAACAACCCTGATGCAGCTCCCTCCCAAATTAGAGCTTTTTCTCTCTGGAGCCATGAGAAAGTTATCTCTGTAAGCCTCAGTTTTCCTGTCTATAAAATGGAGATATATTCGTCCCCAATGAAGAGGGCTGTTATGGGGGCACCAGTTGACATATGTGAAGCATTTAGAATATTTCTTGGCACAAAGAAAGTGCTCAATAGGTATTAGCTATTATAATTTTGACCATTAGTACCCACCACAAAGTGACTTACCCTTTGGTCCCAAAATAACAATTATATCAGAATATAATCATTATACTGAATTACTTGTCCTTGTGTAGCAGGATGAGCAGAATATCAGTTGACCAATCCACACTGAATTAAGCCAAGCAGAGGCTGGTCCTTTCTTACAGTCTTTGGTGCCCATAGATGAACAACAATCCCGAAAGCCCTTCCTGCTGATTTTCCATCTCCTGCCCTCCTATTTCCAGTGAAGAGCTGTTCAGACAAAAGTTCTCCTCCCACCTGTTTCTCTGTCACGTTCTCACTTGCACAGACATACGCATCTACCCAAGATTTGCAAGGCAAAATTTACAGACACAAGCTGTTTGTATCAAGAAAAGGAAATCTCCCACACACACTCCAAAAAAAGTCTTATAGCCCCAGTTTTGCATCAGCCTTCCTAAGATTTACTTTACCCATTTTCATTCAGAATCTCAGCTACAAAAGCTGCATTTAAAAAATAGTTTTTCTTAAGGAAAACTGAGAGGTACCTCTGCATTATAAAACGGGTTCTTAAAGAATACATTCAGATGGGTTTTTTTTCCCCCAAAACAAAAGGACAGCTGCTCTAAAAGTGAATTCAAGTGTTAACCGCTTATAAAGCAGAACATGCTTTCAGCTTACAAATGATAATTAAAAAACAAACAAACACCTTATCACTGTTTCAGACAGGACTGTAAAATGAGAAAGCTCAATAGTATTTTTCAGGACAGTTGTATCCATGTTTCAAATATTTCCAAAGTACTGGAACATGAAAAATAAACATTAGACTTCGGATGCTTGTCTTAATTTGAGCTTTGGTTCTTAAGATTCTTACTACTTGTACATCTCTAAGGATACAGAAAGGAGTGGTTACCTGGGAAGGCCAGTGTGAGAGCCACTAAAAGCAGGATCTGGAGGCAAGTCATTTCTGCTCCACGGAGGGTCAGTGCACTGCTGGTGTCTGTGACATCAGGCATTGTCCCAGGGCTCTGGGGAAGAAGGAACAGGTAAAAATGAGCTCTGAGATGAAACCAGCATCCCACAGTAAATGCCCAGGTGCATTTATTGGTGCAAATAAAGAAAAACAGTGAAATAGTGAAGAGTGAAATAGAGAAAATAGAGAAGAATGGTGGATTTACATTACGAATTTTCTCCAGGTGAATTAAGTTATTCACTGAGTGGGCAGTTGCTACCTCTTATTGCTCACTAACCACTTCAATAAATTTTAGAGAAACTGAGGCAGAATGGTGCTACTGGCTCCTTGGCCCTAACATAACATTGCAAGGAATGAAAGTCAAGCTAGAATATGGTTATGTGGGTCCTAATGAGAATGCAGGAGCCATGAGCATATGCCTTTCTCACTGTTATTCCCTATATTTTTTTTAAAGGTGAATTTGTTAAGAATAGAGGAAGAATAGAAAATAAAGTTCATTCTCTCAAAAATGGGGAAAAAATTGTAAAAACAAAAAGGATTCTCTTTAACTTCCGTGCTTACACATTCTAGACTGATTCCCAAGGTATATTTACTTCCAAACTGCGTTCTCCACCCCAACCCAATCTTTTTGTATCTTAGTGTCTCAGCATTCTGTACAGATAATTCATGGAACTATAAATACTTTTCCAGGTGCAAGACTTTTAAAAATTAATTATTCTAATGCCACTGAACTTGCTGTATATTCATATGAATATAAATCATATAAATAGGGGCGCCTGGGTGGCTCAGTGGGTTAGGCCGCTGCCTTCGGCTCAGGTCATGATCCCAGGTCCTGGGTTCGAGCCCCGCATCGGGCTTTCTGCTCAGCAGGAAGCCTGCTTCCTCCTCTCTCTCTGCCTGCCTCTCTGCCTACTTGTGATTTCTGTCAAATAAATAAATAAAATCTTAAAAAAAAATCATATAAATGGTAGGAAAATACAGAAAGGTATACCATAACTATATCATCTCTCTCAATGCAACACATGATAACTGATATGTATCTTCAAGGCTATATTTGGCTCAGGTTGGAGACAAAAATCTAATCAGTAGAAAAGGATCCTGGAGGTATTGCCAAGCCTCATTTGGCAACAATAGCAACTTGTGACAGCATTTAATGAAATATCATATCTTTTCAATTAAAATTTTATATACTGGAGGTTTACCTAAATTACACCAAATAATTTTCCAATCTAGAGCTTAGTGAGGCAACAGAGAATGAACTGTGTGCTATTTTGGAGCATTCGTTTGAACATTTCATCATTATATTTCATCATTTAAAAAAATACTTTTCCCCCCAAATAATAAATATTGAAAGAAATGAGCATCCTATAAAACATCTTTTTTTTTTAAGATTTTATTTATTTATTTGACAGACAGAGATCACAAGTAGGCAGAGAAAGAGAGGTGGAAGCAGTTTCCCTGCTGAGCAGAGAACCCAATGCGGGGCTCGATCCCAAGACCCTGGGATCATGACCTGAGCCGAAGGCAGAGGCTTTTAACCCACTGAGCCACCCAGGCTCCCCAATACATCTTTTTTTTTTTTTTTAAGATTTTATTTATTTGTTTGACAGAGACACAGTGAGAGAGGGAACACAAGCAGGGGGAGTGGGAGAGGGAGAAGAAGGCTTCCCGCTGAGCAGGGAGCCCGATGTGGGGCTCAATCCCAGGACCTGAGAATCCCAGGATCCTCACGACCTGAGCCAAAGGCAGACACTTAATGAACTGAGCCACCCAGGCGCCCCATATCTATTTTTATTATAAATGATTTATCCATTTCTGAAGAGCCAAAAGAAAATTAAACTTCATCAAAAGTCCTACTCACAGACTTTCCAAACCGAATTAATAGCCTGTCATTTCACGTATGCAGTTCTTCCAATTCTGTGATTACGGAACAGCGGTTTTCTGATTTGTTTCTCCCAATGTAGGCGGCTGATTGTACACTGCGCTCAGCTGATATCTGTCTGGAAAGAAAGTTACCACCGGGGCATGGCAGGAGGCTGTGCTCCAGAATCCCTGCCAGTTATGAAGTCTGAGAATCAGAAAAGGAGCAAAATATATTCAACACCTCCTCTGTTTCACGACTATTATAAAAGCAGCAAAGATATACGTTTCATAAGAGATTGATTAAATGCTTCAAACAATCCACGTAGATGGAACTGGCAGATGCCATCCACGTAGATGAGAATCAGAAAAGGAGCAACAAAATATATTCAACACCTCCTCTGTTTCACGACTATTATAAAAGCAGCAAAGATATACGTTTCATAAGAGATTGATTAAATGCTTCAAACAATCCACGTAGATGGAACTGGCAGATGCCAGTACAACACAATCCAGCAAAGGAGAAGGCAATTTCAGATGAAAGGAGTGTGTTTTCATTTATTTTTCTTATGTGTGTGCTTTTGTATGTACGACAAACTAATGGCCCCAGGAATTACCAAATTAGTGGATTTCATGTCTGCTGATTTCTCTATTTCTCAATCTCATAGTTAATGTATTTAACTGGGTCCTCATTAGTAATTCTCAGCAAATAATATCACCATTTAACTGGGGAGGCTTTATCTGCTTGGCAAATCCTTCAACATATATACCTTACTATTTGGTATTCTTAATACTTTTGGTTAAATTGGGCTGATATAATTTTACCCATAAAAAATGCCAGAGAGGGGCACCTGGGTGGCTCAGTGGGTTGAGGCCTCTGCCTTCAGCTCGGGTCATGGTCTCAGGGTCCTGGGATCGAGCCCCGCATCAGGCTCTCTGCTCAGTGGGGAGCCTGCTCCCCCCTGTCTCTCTGCCTGCCTCTCTGCCTACTTGTGATCTGTCTGTCAAATAAAGAAATAAGACCTTTAAAAAAATAAAATGCCAGAGAAGGTGTATGACTTAACTCAGGTTTACACTGTTTTTTTTTTTAAAGTTGCAACTGTACAGAACATCCTCGTTCCCAGTGGGATGATCTTTCTCCTCTACGATATGGCTACCCATCATGAGACTTTGGCAAGCATCATGCAATTGGTCCTGAAAACAGAAGTAAAAATAAGAGCAATGACTCATTTTATATCATTTGATATGGATGGTTTCGTGGACCAACAGTTTCGAATAACAGTCACAACCAAGTACATAGGTGATTCTAATGTTTCTGAAGTGTTAGAAATCAGACGGTTGTTACTAGACATTGGCCAGATAAGGGCTAGTTGAGATGGATTCGCAAACAGGATTTAAGAGAAGTCAAGGCTGAAAGGCTATTGATGATCCTTCCCTTTGGCTAATGTATCTACCCAAATCCTTATCTCTCTGTCATCCCAGCACCTGTAATTATTCTAAACATTGAAGAGAGGCAGATAAGGTACTTTCCTACTTTATCACAGAATTTGCTTTGCCCCTACTAAGAAATAACATGTAATAGTAACAACTTAAGCCAGGACAACTTTACTCCTGTCAATGTACTGTGACATGTATTAACAATTTTTAAGAATTTGATTTATTTATTTGAGACAGAGATATACAAAGAGAGAGAGCACAAGCAAGGGGAGAGGCAGAGGAAGAGGAAGAAGCAGACTCCCCACTGAGCTGGGAGCCCCACAACATGGGGCTCGATCCCAGGACCCTGGGATCATAACCTGACATGAAGGCAGACGCTTAACCATCTGAGCCACCCAGGTGCCCTGACATGTATTAACTCATTTGATCCTAACATCTTGGTGCGATAAACAAAAATTAAAAACCACATTTGAGATATATATAGAGAGAAACCACTGAGGTTCAGCAAAGCAAAGAGATATCCTTGAGGCCCCACAGCGCATATGAGGTCAGGAATAATAACTCAAATCTTTTGACTCCAAATTCAGCACTTCTGAACCACATCTGTGAGACCAGAGACCTAGGAACTTACCTTGGAAATATGTTTTTGCTTCTTCTGTCCTCTCACTAGAGGTGACGAGGAGCTCATTGCCCCAGAGATTCTGCATAAAGGGCTTCCTGCTGCTCTCAGGTGGACATACAGGGAATGCTGAGACCTTTCATCTCTTTTCCTAGGGGCTAAAATGGTGATGTGTAGACTCTTACTATTTGGGAAATGCAAACACAAGGCTGATTGGTACAGGACACAAATTTTGCAGTGCCTAAAACATATAATTTGGGTGGCCCTTTTTAAGAAAAAATGATACAAAATTATAAACACAAATTTAGATATTGGGGCACCTGGGTGGCTCAGTCATTAAGCGTCAGCCTTTGGCTCTGGTCATGATGCAGGGTTCCTGGGATCTAGCCCTGAGTTGGGCTCCCTGCTCAGCGGGGAGCCTGTTTCTCTCTCTCCCACTCCCCCTTCTTATGTTCCCTCTCTCACTGACTCTGTGTCAAATAAGTAAATAAAATGTTTGAAAAAAATTAGATATTAAGGCAAATGTTTACTTAAAATGAATAAAATCTCAAACCGATTACAAATTTTAAAAAACTGACAAACTGCAATGCAGAAAACTAATGTCATTATTTATTCACTAATACGTGTCTAAAATATTCTTGTATGTTTTCTGGCTGAATATAATTTGCCTCATTAGCTGATAAGGATTTCATCATATAATTTTCAATTAAAAAAAGCAAAAATAATGATTGTCATTCTTCTGGCAATGTTCTGGCATTTTTTGTTTTTTGTTTTTTTTTTTTTTCCCTTTCTACTCACAAACTCAGGAACCAAACCTCACAGGGTGCATTCATATTGAAATATGACCTCAGGGATTCATCTTGGATAAGTAGGTACAATGCGCAGGAAAAGTATTATGGGAAGACATTTTTACCCCAGGAGGGTTTAAATAAATGCTAGTCAGTTTTCCATAGAGAAAGAGCTCAGCATCCTGAACTTAGGAGCCCTTCCCAGTAACCATCTAACCTGTACTGTTAGTGCAGAAGACACACACAGACATGCTGGAAAACACCTATGCTGTCAAATCGTAAGAGAAGCACTAGCTAACACGGTTCCTTCCTAGCCTGAGAAAAGTGTCACAGAGGGAAGGTCTTTCCAATAGTCAAAGAGCAAAATGTAGTCTGCTCTTAGGAGTGGTCCTAAGAACACTGACTGATTCTCCTTTTCATTCATTCACTCAAAACGCGCACGCGCACACACGCACACACCCACAACCTCAGTGTGCCAGGCACTATACTAAGCATTGGATATGTGATAACGAACAAAGCAGCATTCTTCCTATGCTACCTTAGAGCTCACCTTTCACTGCCGGGCAGATTGGCACATGCGGGGGAATTTCCACTCCCAGGTGGATAGAACCAAAAGGGATGGAAAAAGTGATGTCCCTGAGAAATCCTGAACAATTATTTTCTCAGTGATTTTATGGAATTCCTCACTCTCAACTACCATGTTGAGGTAAATGGAACATTACTTAGCATGGGTCGTCACAGGCACGTTTCATTTCCTAACATTTGGCATCCCAGATCCTTGTAATCCAAAGGAAGTCTCTGTAACAATAATGGCGGTCAGCACATAACATTAGAGGCCATTTAAGCCAGGGAAGAATTATCTCCTCATGTGAACTCTCTCTAGGACAGCGCCGGTCTGAACTACCCTATTGTTTCTAAATCCATACCACAGCAGAAAAGTTTTAAAGATGCCAGAAACCGTGCCCCACCCCAGCAGGATTTAGACAATTACTCATATGACATGTCACGTTTTAGGGCACATTTTCATCATTACTCATTGTGTTTGTCACAAATACTTGATATTATAAACAAGACCCTCATTTTAAGAACCTCATTTTCTAGCACCTAATTATCCTCCCAAAGCTATAATCCTTTGTTTGTGAAATCATAATTTATGCCTATAGAAATATGATTATGACTTCAGGTAAAGGAATAAACAGGAGAAACAGATTAAACTTTTAAAACTATATTCTTCTATCATGCAAATCTCTCTAGCAATAAAGTGAGAATTAAGAATGTAAGAAATGCATCATGAGCCCATAAGATTGTGGCTAAATATACTGTTTCTAAAATTTTCTCAGCACCAGGTGCTTGAAAGTACCTAACTTATTTAGAATGACTGCAAGTGCTGTCTCTTTTTTTCCACTTTGATTTAGGGATACTTTCAATATCTTGCAAAATTTTTACTTTACTTAATTCTTAAATTTCACTCTTCCTATAAATATTTTTTAACTTTTCTAAAGTCCAATATCATCCAAATAAGTTAAAATTTCTAAAGGTCATATTTACATCATTAGCTTTCAGTATTAATTCTATAAATTGCCTTGTAGGTCATTGACTTTCTAACACCATATTTTTTTTATTATTTATTTTTTAAAAATCTACCAGCATACCTCAGTTTATTTTAATAACATATATCAGGGATATGAATTGGAACATGTTGGGGCTTTTTTGGTTTCTTTCAAGGAGACAACAATTTAAAATTACCGGTAGATACACGTTCACACAAAGCCAGGTACACCAGACCCCATGAGGCCTAGGATCTGGCACTGGGTATTTTCTCCCACTTTCTCCACTGTTTATCTTCCCTTGGCATAACTTGTCTTATCAAAATTCACTTTTGACATTGTCTTTTCTAAAAAGCCACTCATATCTCTTTTTCCCCAGCTGAGCCTGGTGTCCATTCCCATGCTTCCCACCACACCTGATGTTGGTCCCACTAAACACATGCCATTTAAAACAGCAAAACATGCTAATATGTTAAATGTTAAAATGAATCTTTGATATAATACACTGCTAATGTAGTATAAGTGTTATACATATACATATTATAAATGTTAATATGCTAAATGTTAAAATGAACCTTACATATAATAATATTGATAGATAAAATGTGATTAAATTATTCAATCTAAATTCTTTTCCCAAAAAGTCACTGGTGGTCTTGTTATCATATCCAATGGTATATTTCCTCTAAATTCTTATTGTTGGGGTGCCTGAGTGGCTCAGTTGGTTAAGCATCGGCCTTCATTCAGCTCAGGTCACGATTCCAGGGTCTTTCCTCCCTGCTCAGTGGGGAGCCTGCTTCTCCCTCTGCCACTTCCCCCATGCTTGTGCTTTCCTCTCTCACCATCTCTTTTCTGTCAAATACATTAAAAAAAAAATCTTAAAAAAAAATTCTTATTGTTGACTCTTTTACTACACTATTGATCTACCCAATTTCCTCTTTAACTTCTCTAGGGTCAGTGACAGGCCTCTCTTCTGTTCTCCTTCTTGGTCTCTCTCCTGTGCATCCATGCATTCTCTAGTACCTAAAAGAGGTAATTCTACAAGCCTCCAACACTGAACTTACACATTTATTTATTACATTCATGCCCCTGTGTTTAATCCAAATCTGGTGGCATGAAATGTGACTGTCAATGTCACTCAGATCAAACTCCTCCTATCTAACTTTCCAAATGGCCCATAAGATTTCTCCTCATAAATGTCTTCTTCAGAGATAATATCACATCACACGAGCTAATAAAAGCCTTCTTCTAAAATGTGTTCCCTTTCTTTAGCATGTTTTTGGTGTTACTGGCTACAACACACTTTTTACCTCCCAGACTAGGAAACTTGAAGTCATCTTTAAATTTCCTCTTTGCCTCATCCTCTGAATCCAGTCTGTCACTATATCAATACAGTTCTTTATTTAAAATATGTCCTTTCTCTCCATTCCTACACCAGTCTCACAACTGGAGCCTTCCTGACCATCGACTAAACACTTCCCAACTGATCTTGCCTCACCATTACTCACCCTGCCAATAAGAATGGATTGATCATCTCCAAACAGGCCATTAACATGCTAGTCCCCACTCCAAGAACATGATGTATTTCCCTAGTTTCCAACTCCTGCTTCCAATCTACTATGTCCTTCTCCATCTTATTTACCCAACCTGATTTCTGACTAATCCCCATCATATGGTTTGTAATACAACAGTCCCTACAACAGTCCCCAAATATTTCCTATGATCTTTCTCTTGGTATCTTTGTTTCTGCTGCCCCTCTAGCCAATAAAACATAATTCGTATCTCTACCTATTCAAATTCTACTCCTCTCTCGGGCCACCAAAATTCCCTGCCCCTGACTAAATCCATACACACTAATCTCTCCCATCTCTAATGTGCTACCACACTGAAGTTCTAAGCCACGTGGCACAATTCAAATAAATGACTGAGACTTCTTGGATGATGTTTTGACCAGATCTCATAGGGTTGCTGCATCCTAGTTAATTCACCCTCATTCCAGCTGTGATTGCCATCTTTACACTTTCAAAAACTCAGATTCTTCTGATCACTCAGATATGATCAGGTCCTAATGAGTGAATGAAAAAAAAAAAAGGGTTGGGGAGAGAAAGAGGAAGAGAAAGAGAGAAAGAGAGAGAGAGAGGAGGAGATGAAAGTAGACTGGATTACTCTTAAGTCCAGCTCAATAATCCATAGCCATACAAACTCAAGGAAGTGACTCAAACTTTCCTAAGTCTTTGAATCCTCATAGTGAAAACTGGAGTATTAATATCAAATTTCTCTAACACACTACACTGCTATGAAAATTAAATAAGATAATTTATGTGGAAGAACATCGTAAAACATTATATAAATGTACAGAATTATTATTAATTCTTGATAACAAGATTCATGAGGTACTTAATTCTAAGCCATAAAGTTAATTTAATAATTTATAAAGAGGAATAAATATTTCTGCTGACTGGAAGATGTGTGTGCTTTTGAGGTAAAACCATACTTGGATTAAAGGAACTGAGTAAATAATTATCAGATTTGGGGAAAATAAATCCTAAAACACGTGAAAGATCTTGAGAGATAGTTTGCAGTAAATCTTGATATTTTAGGGGATGGTAGATGAGTAGTGGAAATAAGAATCATGGACTCTTCTGCAGATACCAGCTCTATCTTGGTATGGGAATTTGTGTTAGCTTTGAATTTGGAAGGTGGTTGTATTTTCCGAATTTATGTATGCCTCATGCAGTGGGAGACCAGTTGTCCCTTATCACTGATAATTAACCCCTCATGATAATACGGCTTATGTTTTCAAGTCCTTCAACATCATACTAGCTCTAAGAATAATTTGCTTCTTCCTCTGCATTCCATTGTGACTTTATTTTAAGAATGAGGGAATCAGACAGCCTAAGATTATATCCTTGCTCTGTCACTTACTATGTTATCTTCACCAAGGGCTTCACACGATTCTATACCTCAGTTTCCCCATCTGTAAAAGGAGGATAATGATGTACTTACATCTTAGGTTGTGTTGCAGATTAAATGACTTAATCCGTGGCATATAGTAAGAGCCCAATAAATTTTATATGTTACTTTAATTCCTATTTCATTCTGTTTGTATCATAACCATCTCTACGAATCTGTCTTCTCTGCCAGATTTTGAGCATCTTCAGCATCTGTCTACTGTATTTCTCTTTGTTAGCTTCTTAGCACTTCCATAGTACTTTACTCACCAAAAAGTGTTTATCTGGGGAATAAATTGAGGACTGTTTCATATAGGTGTCATGCCTTCCCAACTAATATATGATATTGAAAGCTTTGTAAGCCCTCATTCAAGGTTAAAGTTATATGGGATATGTCTTTTATTTCCCCCAAACAACAGGCACTTAACAAATATTGATGATTGATAGATTTTATGTAGAATGGCTTCTATCTAAGATCCTCATGAAACCTGAGTAATGATGCATGCTGTTCCAGGACTTTTATCCCATATTTTCCTTTATGTTGCCTTTTGCTATATATCCTCGGTTCCTACAGCATCAATTAGTGGTAGTGATGACTACAACAGTGCCCAGTATGTGTAAAGCCAATTATAGAAGAATCACCACTTTGATCATGGAAACAAGCATGTGAGAGATAATAAAATATTAATTGGTACCTTACTGAGACTTGGAAGAAGCTGGGAAGCATAGAAAAGAATTAATAACTAGCCAATGTTTTCAAATGACAGAAAACAAAGATGAGAATAAGGCCCTTTATGCACTGCATAGAGAGACTAAAAATTTGCAGGACTGGCATAAAAATATTGCCAGATATGCAAAGAAACAGGAAAATGAGAACCATATTCATATGCAAAAGTAAACAAAAAACTGACCCAAGATAATCCAGACGACGGACTTAGCGCACACTCTCTTCAAAATGTGTTTGTGTGTTATCAGATAAAGAGCTAGTATCCAAAATCTATAAAGAACTTATCAAACTCAACACCCAAAGAACAAATAATCCAATCAAGAAATGGGCAGAAGACATGAACAGACATTTCTCCAAGGAAGACATCCAAATGCCAACAGCCACATGAAAAAGTGCTCCACATCACTCAGCATCAGGGAAATACAAATCAAAACCTCAATGAGATACCACCTCACACCAGTCAGAATGGCTAAAATTAACAAGTCAGGAAACCACAGGTGTTGCCGAGGATGTGGAGAAAGGGGAACCCGCTTACACTGTTGGTGGGAATGCAAGCTGGTGCAGCCACTCTGGAAAACAGCATGGAGGTTCCTCAAAAAGTTGAAAATACTGCTACCCTACAACCCAGCAATTGTACTACTGGATATTTACCCCAAAGATACAAATGTAGTGATCTGAAGGGGCACATGCACCCCAATATTTATAGCAGCAATGTCCACAATAGCCAAAATATTGAAAGAACCCAGATGTCAATCAATAGATGAACAGATAAAGAAGATTATACACACACACACACACACACACACACACACGAGGGAATATTATGCAACCATCAAAACCCCCCCAAATCTTGCCATTTGCATCCATTTCAATGGATGAAACTAGAGGGTATTACACTAAGCAAAATACATAAATCAAAGAAAGATAATTATCGTATGATCTCAGTGATACAAGGAATTTGAGAAACAAGACAGAGGATCATAGGGGAAGGGAGAGAAAAATGAAAGAAGATGAAACCAGAGAGGGAGCCAAACCATAAGAGACAAACTGAGGGTTGCTAGAGTTGGGGGTGGGGGGATGGGGTGGCTGGGTGATGGACACTGGGGAGGGTATGTACTATGGTGAGTGCTGTGAATTGTATAAGACAAATGAATCACAAACCTGTACCCCTGAAACAAATAATACATTATATGTTAATTAAAAATAATGTGTTTGTGTGTGTGCATATAGATTTAAATGCAGGCCAAGGGATATTGAGGTTATCTTTATAGACTTAAATAAACAAAGAAAAATATCAAGCAGAATTCTATATTCAACCAAATATTTTTAAATAAATATAAAATACAGACATTTTGAAATGAATTAAAAAAAAATGAAAGACTGTCAGTACCAGAGACACTAAAGGATTTTATTAGTATTAGAAACATTAAAGAATGTTTCTTTAGATGAAAGAAAACGAAATAGTAAATCAAAAATTAGATCTAGAGGAAAGCATTTAATTCCTAGGCCAAAACCTAAAACATAACAAAACTTAAAACTCTGAAGTAATAATTGGAAAAAAAAAAAAAACTAATACAGAACAGTACAAAGAATTATCATATACCTATTCCTGAATCACACAGGTTCTCATATATTTAACAGCTCGCATTAGTATGGTACATTTGTTATAATTAATGTTACTACCTTTGGATAGTCTCAGCCATTATTACTTTAAATATTTCTTTCTGCCTTTCTTTCTTTCTTTCTTTCTTTCTTTCTTTCTTTCTTTCTTTCTTTCTTCTCCTTCTGGTATTCCAATTGCTAGTATGTTACATCTACTGTATTTGTCTTAGATATCTTGGATATTCTGGAGTGGTTTTGTTTTTCATTCTTTCTGCTCTTTGCATTTCAATTTGATAGATTCTTTTGACATATCTTCATTCTCACTGATTCTTTCCTTGATTGTATCCAATCTGCTAATAAACCTGTCAAAGGCATCCTTCCTTTCTGTTAGAGTGTTTTGATTCCTAACATTTCCTTTTGAATTTTACTTGGAATTTTCCTACCTCTGTTTATATTATGCATCTGTTCTTCCATACTGTCTACCGTTTCCATTATAGCCTTTAACATATTAATCATGGCTATTTTAAATTCTCTGATAATTTTAAAATGTGTCACATCTGAGTCTGATTTTGATGCTTGTTTTATTTCTTCTTATTAGATTTTTCTTACCTTGGAAATTTATTTGGTGGTAAATGAATTAATAGGAACTTGGGCTTTCACTGTGAGGATTTTATGTTAAATCTGATTAGGAGCTGAGGTCTGTTTAATGTTTGCATTTGGTATGAGGGTCAGAAGTCTCAGTTCCCTCTTACTTGTTTGTTTGTTTTTTCTCCCTCTGTTGTTTTTGGTTTCCCTAAGAGCTCCTTCTTAAGTGGAATCTGTGTCTTACAGCTCTCTCGGTTACAATCCATTATTATTATGCTGGAGCCCTGTTGATGTGGTAGTAGTGTTGGGAAAGGGAAGCATTTTGTAATCTTATGATTGAATCTCAGCTTTTTAGTGAGCTTAAGTCCCTGGACTGTGATCCTCAGAATTCATTAGCCTTTTCCTCCCTCTCCCTATCTGAGACAGGGAGGCTAGAGAAAGCTGTAGTTGTCTAATCCTCTTCCTTAATGTCAGATGAGAATCAGATGAAGTAGTTTCTTTTGGAAAGCAGGAATTTTCTATGGAGAACTCTCTGGGCATATTTAAAAAGAAAATTTTGCAGATTTATTGACATATAACATTCCTTAAGGATAAAATGCGCAATGTGATAATTTTATATACATATACATTGCAAAAGGATCACCCAGGTATATTTAAATTGGTTAATTTTCTTCTTTCCCTGCCTGAAACAGGAGGAAATGTTTTTTCTCTGATCTTTGCTATGAGAACCTGGCGGAGCTATTAGAGATAACACCCATACATGCGTGGGAACTGCCCTAAAACTGGGCTCCCACAAGTTTTGAATTCTCAAGTTAGTCCACACTGAGACTCTAGCAATTCCTCAAAGTTACCACATAAGTGTTCCTACCTGTTTCTGGCCTTGCAGGTTTCTGCTTTACTTTAGCTGATCTCAGGTGTAATTCTCTGTATTCAATTTACTGTCTCTTTAATTTTGAGAGTGGTGGTTTGCCCTATAACCTCAATTCTCTGATAGAGTAAAAAGAAGTCATTAATTTGGTGGGGGAGATGGGACTTTTTTTTTTTAATTGTAAGGACAAGAGTGATGATTTCCAAGCTCTTTAATGTCAAAGCTTAAATCAGAAGTCATTAATTTTTTTTTATATTCCCTTAGCATATTTCCAGTGCTCAACACAGAATTAGTAAGTATAGGGACGCCTGGGTGGCTCAGTCAATTGGACCGCTGCCTTTGGCTCAGGTCATGATCCCAGGGTTCTGGGATCGAGTCCCGCATCAGGCTCCTTGCTCGGCAGGGAGCCTGCTTCTCTCTCTGCCTCTGCCTGCCACTCTGCCTGCTTATGCGTTCTCTCATGCTCTCTCTCTCTCACTCTCTGACAAATAAATAAATAAACTCTTTTAAAAAAAAAAAGGAATTAATAAGTATAGTTACCACATCTACACATTAGGTCTCTAGACTTATTCATCCCATATAACTGTAACTTTGTACCCTTTGACCTACAGCTCCCTACTTGCCCCCACCACCCCATACCCTGGTAACCATTATTCTACTTTTTGCTCCTATGAGCTCAAGTTTGTTTGTTTTTGTTTTTGTTCTCGAGATTCTACATGTATGTGAGATCATACAGTATTTTGAAAAGAGGTGCCAAGTCAATTCAGTAGGTACACTTGTAATGTGAATAAACAGCTAAAATATCCACATAAAAAATGAGTGAATGTCAAACAATACATCCTAACATACAGAAAAATTAAACTATTCAAATGGACCAGGATTAAAACATAAAAGCTAAAATGTGAAAATATTTTGAAAAATATAAAATAAAATCATCACAAGATGGGGCAGGCAGTGATTTATTAGAAAGACACATAAAGCTCAAACTATAAAACATGTATTGAAAAAATGGACTTTCTTAAATTAAAACTGTCTGCCCTTCAGAAGATTCTATTTAGTATATTTTAAAATGCCATAGACAGTAAAACATATATACTTGTAAATATGTTTGTTTATGGATGTACATATATACATAAAGAACTCCTAAGGTTTGGTAATAAGAAAATTCAACAAAAGTAAGTGTGCAAAAGACTTGAAGAAGCACTTGATAAAAGAAGATAAAGAAATGGCCAATAAACAAATAAAAAACATGCTCGACATTATTTATCACCAAAGCAAGGCAAATTAGAGCTATAATGAGATGTAAGTTCACACATGTAATAATAACAAAATTTTAAAATTTAAAAAGATTGAGAATACCAAGTATTAGTGAAGATTTTAAGCAATTGGAACTATCACATTTGCTGATGAGAATGAAAAAAGTGCTATACCTGGTCAGAAAAATTTCTTACATATTCAAATACACACCTTTCCTGTGATTTGGCAATTCCATTCATTGGTTTAATGAAGAGAAATGTAAATATCCTCCCAGAGAAATATTTGTACACAAATGTTTATAGCAGGCTTTATTTATAGTAGTCAGAAACTAAACACAACCCAAATACCCATCAACAGGTGACATTTAAAGGTATGTGGATATTCGTGCAATGGAATACTACTCATCATTAAAACATGCATTATCTTCCAAAAATGCAACAACACAGATAATCTCACAGACATGATAATGAGGGAAGGAACCTAAATCAAAAGGATCATACTATATGACTTCATTTATTTGAAGTTCTAAAATAGCATGCTAAACTATGGTGATGGGAGCGGAGAGGTGTCAGGGAGGGGATAGACATCTAAGATGTACAAACAGACTCAGTACTTTTGAGATGATGGAAATGTTTCATATATTGAGTATGGTGCAGTTTACACAGATGTAAACATTGAATTCTCACTGAATTTTCATTTAAAAGCTGTGCATTTTAAGAACCTAAATGTCCATCAACAGATGAATGGATAAAGAAGATGTGGTATATATATACAATGGAATACTAGGCAGCCATCAAAAGAAATGAAATCTTGCCATTTGAGACGACATGGATGGAACTAGAGGGTATTATGCTTAGCGAAATAAGTCAATCAAAGAAAGACAATTATCACATGATCTCCCTGATAGAGGAAGTTGAGAGGCAATGTGGGGAGTTTGAGGGGTAGGAAAGGAATAAATGAAACATGATGGGACCAGGAGGGAGACAAACCATAAGAGACTCTTAATCTCACAAAACAAACTGAGGGTTGCCAGGGGTAGGGGGGTACAGAGAGGGTGGTTGGGTTATGGACATTGGGGAAGGTATGTGCTATGGTGAGTGCTGTGAAGTATGTAAACCTGGCAATTCACAGACCTCCACCCTGGGGCTAATAATACATGTTAATTTAAAAAAAAAAGCTTGTATTTTATTCAATGTATTTTGAATTCAAGTATTTTATTCAATGCAAATTAGCTTCATTAAAATTGATTTTAAAATTGTCCACACTCTGCCCTGTGTGTAGAGGAATCCCTAGAATACAATAGGCTCTTGATAAACATTTGCCAAATGAATGAGTCAATTAATTAATTCAATTAAAAATGTACAAATGTATGAATAATTAAATAAATGAATATAAAGCAATATATAATTCAGTTCTGGGATGATTTGGGCATACAATAATTACTGTAGAAGGTCAAAACACAGAGAGCTGGGGAGAGTTTAGAGAGGAAGAGAAGGTTATTCCAATTGAACCTGTAAAGATACATCAATTCCAAGTAAGAAATAGCTCCCTCTTTGAGAAAAGGAGACCAGCATTTGAGAAAAGGCACAAAGAAAGGAATGATTAAAACTATTCTCAGAATAATGAAGAATGGAATCTTCATCTGAAAACTCTTTTTGGAATTATAATAAATAAATTTTAATCAGTAAATAATAATTGTAGTAAATCATTTGAACCAGGTATTGCAGATAGATTGAATTTATAAATGAAGAGAATCAGGAAAATTTGTTGCAATAATCTATGGCAATAAAACAATATTCAATGATATAATAATCTAAGAGTCAAGAGATGACAGCCTAGATTTATAGTACTAGCATGTGACAGAGTAAAAAATGAATATCTGTTCTCCGCCCCTGATTCCTGACACAGAGCTCCTAGGAACCCAGCAATTCCTTAAGGGATAGCCTATTCAAACCTTCCAGTGGCTTCCCATCACTCTAACAAATTAAATCCAAACTTTCTACCATAGCTAACAAGAGCCTTCATGGTCATTATACACCTAACTTTCTAGATTCATCCTAGTGCTCTACTGGGGCCCATACTGCTTGGGCCACTCTCAGGGGAATATGTCACCACTTTCTGTTTTCAGGGTCTTTACCTAGAATACTTTTCCCTAAAACATTCATGAAGTTTTGGGGTGCCTGGGTGGCTCAGTGGGTTAAGCCGCTGCTTTCGGCTCAGGTCATGATCTCAGAGTCCTGGGATCGAGCCCCGCATCGGGCTCTCTGCTCAGCAGGGAGCCTGCTTCCTCCTCTCTCTCTATCTGCTTCTCTGCCTGCTTGTGATCTCTCTGTCAAATAAATAAATAAAATCTTTAAAAAAAAAAACATTCATGAAGTTTGATTCACATTTCCACCCAAAGTTCAGTCCAAATGTCATTACACCAGGGAAGACTGATTTTATCACTTTTACCAAAAACAGGATCACAAAATTTATCCCTTCGTTCTCTATCCCCTTACCCTACTGTATTTATCATCATACCTTTCAGATCACCATGAAAGCCTATTGCTCAGTATTTATTTGCTAGCTACTCATCCGAATTTTCCTCCACCTCTAGAATATAAGCTCCATGAGGACAGGACTCTTATTCATTAGTGATTCTCCAAAGCCTTTATTTTTTCTTAAGATTTTATTTACTTATATGAGAGAGAGAGTACATGCACACATACAAGCCAGGGGGAGGATCAAAGGGAGAGGGAGGAGCAAACTCCCCACTGCACAGGGAGCTGATGCAGAACTCGATCCCAGGACCCTGGGATCATTACTTGAGCGTAGGGCAGATGCTTAACCACTGAGCCACCCACACACCCTCCTCAAACTCTTTTTGAGTGAATGAATGGATCAGAAAAGCCCAGCTCTGGGCACCTGGGTGGCTCAGGAGGTTAAGCCTCTGCCTTTGGCTCAGGTCATGATCTCAGGGTCCTAGGATTGAATCCCACATTGGGCTCTCTGCTCAGCAGGAAGCCTGCTTCCCCCCCTCTCTCTCTGCCTGCCTCTCTGCCTACTTGTGATCTCTCTCTCTGTGTCAAATAAATAAATAAAATCTTTTAAAAAAAAAAAGAAGAAAGAAAAGAAAAGCCCAGCTCCAACACTTACTACCTATATAAACTTGGAGAAGTTACTTAAATATTCTAACTTTCAGAATTCATCACTCCTTCAATGGAGATAAAAATTAGACTACTGCCATTCAGGATTTCATGGGGATTAAACTGGAGAATACATTTAAAAGACCTAATGAAGTGCTAGCCCAGAGTAAGCAATAAATAAATGGTAGTCCTCACAGACTGGAAGGATCAAATGCATTCCAGCATCTTAAAAAGATAATAAATTATAAGGTTTTTCCATTTTTAATATGGAGGAAATAGTCCCCAGAATGCTAAAAAGGCTTTTCTTCTCAGAGACCCCATGTGTGGAGCCACTTGAGGCTCCGGGGAAACCCTCATGGGAAACTATTAGCAAAGTTCTAGGGCATAAAGCTCCATGCTCTCGTTTGCTCAATTTTAAAACGAGACTCAGCACACACGCTCTATCTGTACAACCATCATTTATAGAGTTCACTGATACTGTGATTCCTTGAGGCAAACGGACTATAAACTCCTTTAAGAGAAAATGAAAAAAATCACCTCACCTTTCATTTCAAGTTATTGGAGTTTTGATTCCAACATGATTCCAAATATATAAAAATTCAATCTGGAGTGAAGACATTTACAACACGGTTGGTGAATATACTGTAAAGGGATAAAACATCACATGACCAGAAGGGAAGAGTCAAGATGGCGGAGAAGTAGCAGGCTGAGACTACTTCGGGTAGCGGGAGATCAGCTAAATAGCTCATCTAAAGATTGCAAACACCTACAAATCCAATGGGAGATTAAAAAGAAGAAGAACAGCAATTCTAGAAACAGAAAATCAACCACCATCTGAAAGGTAGGACTGGCAGAAAAGTGAATCCAAAGCGACGGGAAGATAGACCGCAGGGGGGTGGGGCCGGCTCCCGGCGAGCGGCGGAGCAATGGAGCAAAATCAGGACTTTTGAAAGTCTGTTCCGCTGAGGGACATCGCTCCAGAGGCTTAACTGGGGTGAAGCCCAGGCAGGGTCAGCGCGGCCTCAGGTCCCGCAGGGTCGCAGAAGGATCGGGGGTGTCTGAGTGTCGCAGAGCTTACCGGTATTAGAACGGGGAAGCCGGCTACAGAGACAGAGCCGAGGAGTGACTCTCAGCTCGGGGTTGCCTTGAACCGGTCGCAGGCTCGGTCAGCTCAGAGCGCGGCTGGAGGCGAGGGTGACGGGAGTCATTGGGCACTGTTCTCTGAGGGCGCACTGAGGAGTGGGGCCCTGGGCTCTCGGCTCCTCTGGGCTGGAGACCAGGAGGCCGCCATCTTCATTCCCGTCTTCCGGAACTCTACGGAAAGCGCTCAGGGAACAAAAGCTCCCACAAGCAAACCCGAGCCGATTACTCAGCGTGGCCCCGGGTAAGGGCGGTGCAACTCCGCCTGGTGCAAAGACGCTTGAGAATCACTACAACAGGCCCCTCCCCCAGAAGATCAACGGGAAACCCAGCCAGGACCAAGTTCACCTACCAAGGAGTGCAGTTTCAATACCAAGGAGAGTGGCGGAATTCCAGAGGAGAAGAAAGCAAAGCACAGAACTCATGGCTTTCTCCCCATGATTTTTTAGCCTTGCAGTTAATTTAATTTTTTTTTCTTTTTCAATTTTTTTTTCTTTTTCTCTTCTTCTGCTAAATTTTTTTAACTTTTACCGTTTTCTTTTTTAACGTTTTTTAAATAGTTTATCTAATATATATATATATTTTTTCCTCTTTTTATATTTTTTCTTTATCGGCTTTCTTTTTTTAAATACTTTCTTTTTTTTTTTATTTCTTTTTTTTTTGAACCCCTTTTTATCCCCTTTCTCCCCCCTCACAATTTGGGATCTCTTCTGATTTGGCTAAAGCATATTTTCCTGGGGTTGTTGCCACCCTTTTAGTATTTTACTTGCTCCTTCATAAACTCTTATCTGGACAAAATGACAAGGCGGAAAAATTCACAACAAAAAAAAGAACAAGAGGCAGTACCAAAGGCTAGGGACCTAATCAATACAGACATTGGTAATATGTCAGATATAGAGTTCAGAATGACGATTCTCAAGGTTCTAGCCGGGCTTGAAAAAGGCATGGAAGATATTAAAGCAACCCTCTCGGGAGATATAAAAGCCCTTTCTGGAGAAATAAAAGAACTAAAATCTAACCAAGTTAAAATCAAAAAAGCTATTAATGGGCGCCTGGGTGGCTCAGTGGGTTAAGCCGCTGCCTTCAGCTCAGGTCATGATCTCAGGGTCCTGGGATCGAGGCCCGCATCGGGCTCTCTGCTCAGCAGGGAGCCTGCTTCCCTCTCTCTCTCTCTCTGCCTGCCTCTCCATCTACTTGTGATCTCTCTCTGTCAAATAAATAAATAAAATCTTTAAAAAAAAAAGCTATTAATGAGGTGCAATCAAAAATGGAGGCTCTCACTGCTAGGATAAATGAGGCAGAAGAAAGAATTAGCGATATAGAAGACCAAATGACACAGAATAAAGAAGCTGACCAAAAGAGGGACAAACAGCTACTGGACCACGAGGGGATAATTCGAGAGATAAGTGACACCATAAGACGAAACAACATTAGAATAATTGGGTTTCCAGAAGAAGAGGAAACAGAGAGGGGAGCAGAAGGTATATTGGAGAGAATTATTGGAGAGAATTTCCCCAATATGGCAAAGGGAACAAGCATCAAAATCCAGGAGGTTCAGAGAACCCCCCTCAAGATCAATAAGAATAGGTCCACACCCCGTCACCTAATAGTAAAATTGACAAGTCTTAGTGACAAAGAGAAGATCCTGAAAGCAGCCCGGGAAAAGAAGTCTGTAACGTACAATGGTAAAAATATTAGATTGGCAGCAGACTTATCCACAGAGACCTGGCAGGCCAGAAAGAGCTGGCATGATATATTCAGAGTACTAAACGAGAAAAACATGCAGCCAAGAATACTATATCCAGCTAGGCTATCACTGAAAATAGAAGGAGAGATTAAAAGCTTCCAGGACAAACAAAAACTGAAAGAATTTGCAAATACCAAACCAGCTCTACAGGAAATATTGAAAGGGGTCCTCTAAGCAAAGAGAGACCCTAAAAGTAGTAGATCAGAAAGAAACAGAGACAATATACAATAACAGTCACCTTACAGGCAATACAATGGCACTAAATTCAAATCTCTCAATACTTACCCTGAATGTTAATGTGCTAAATGCCCCAATCAAAAGACACAGGGTATCAGAATGGATAAAAAAACGAAAGCCATCTATATGTTGCCTACAAGAAACTCATCTTAAACCCAAAGACACCTCCAGGTTTAAAGTGAGGGGGTGGAAAAGAATTTACCATGCTAATGGACATCAGAAGAAAGCAGGAGTGGCAATCCTTATATCAGATCAATTAGATTTTAAGCCAAAGACTATAATAAGAGATGAGGAAGGACACTATATCATACTCAAAGGAACTGTCCAACAAGAAGATCTAACAATTTTAAATATCTATGCCCCTAACGTGGGAGCAGCCAACTATATAAACCAATTAATAACAAAATCAAAGAAACACATCGACAAGAATACAATAATAGTAGGGGATTTTAACACTCCCCTCACTGAAATGGACAGATCATCCAAGCAAAAGATCAACAAGGAAATCAAGGCCTTAAATGACACACTGGACCAGATGGACATCACAGATATATTCAGAACATTTCATCCCAAAGCAACAGAATACACATTCTTCTCTAGTGCACATGGAACATTCTCCAGAATAGATCACATTCTTGGTCCTAAATCAAGTCTCAACCGGTATCAAAAGATTGGGATCATTCCCTGCATATTTTCAGACCACAATGCTCTGAAGCTAGAACTCAATCACAAGAGGAAATTTGGAAAGAACCCAAATACATGGAGACTAAACAGCATCCTTCTAAAGAATGAATGGGTCAACCAGGAAATTAAAGAAGAATTGAAAAAATTTATGGAAACAAATAATAATGAAAACACAACGGTTCAGAATCTGTGGGACACAACAAAGGCAGTCCTGAGAGGAAAATATATAGTGGTACAAGCCTTTCTCAAGAAACAAGAAAGGTCTCAGGTACACAACCTAACCCTACACCTAAAGGAGCTGGAGAAAGAACAAGAAAGAAACCCTAAACCCAGCAGGAGAAGAGAAATCATAAAGATCAGAGCAGAAATCAATGAAATAGAAACCAAAAAAACAATAGAACAAATCAACGAAACTAGGAGCTGGTTCTTTGAAAGAATTCATAAGATTGATAAACCCCTGGCCAGACTTATCAAAAAGAAAAGAGAAAGGACCCAAATAAATAAAATCATGAATGAAAGAAGAGAGATCACAACGAACACCAAAGAAATACAGACAATTATAAGAACATACTATGAGTAACTCTACGCCAACAAATTTGACAATCTGGAAGAAATGGATGCATTCCTAGAGACATATAAACTACCACAACTGAACCAGGAAGAAATAGAAAGCCTCAACAGACCCATAACCAGTAAGGAGATTGAAACAGTCATCAAAAATCTCCAAACAAACAAAAGCCCAGGGCCAGACGGCTTCCCGGGGGAATTCTACCAAACATTTAAAGAAGAACTAATTCCTATTCTCCTGAAACTGTTCCAAAAAATAGAAATGGAAGGAAAACTTCCAAACTCATTTTATGAGGCCAGCATCAACTTGATCCCAAAACCAGACAAGGATCCCAACAAAAAAGAGAACTACAGACCAATATCCTTGATGAACACAGATGCAAAAATACTCGCCAAAATACTAGCCAATAGGATTCAACAGTACATTAAAAGGATTATTCACCACGACCAAGTGGGATTTATTCCAGGGCTGCAAGGTTGGTTCAACATCCGCAAATCAATCAATGCGATACAACACATTAATAAAAGAAAAACAAGAACCATATGATACTCTCCATAGATGCTGAAAAAGCATTTGACAAAGTACAGCATCCCTTCCTGATCAAAACTCTTCAAAGTGTAGGGATAGACGGCACATACCTCAATATTATCAAAGCCATCTATGAAAAACCCACCGCAAATATCATTCTCAATGGAGAAAAACTGAAAGCTTTTCCGCTAAGGTCAGGAACACGGCAGGGATGTCCGTTATCACCACTGCTATTCAACATAGTACTAGAAGTCCTAGCCTCAGCAATCAGACAACAAAAGGAAATTAAAGGCAAAGAAGAAGTCAAATCGGCAAAGAAGAAGTCAAACTATCACTCTCTGCAGATGATATTATACTATATGTGCAAAACCCAAAAGACTCCACTCCAAAACTGCTAGAACTTGTACAGGAATTCAGTAAAGTGTCAGGATATAAAATCAATGCACAGAAATCAGTTGCATTTCTCTACACCAACAACAAGACAGAAGAAATAGAAATTAAGGGATCCATCCCATTTACAATTGCACCCAAAACTATAAGATACCTAGGAATAAACCTAACCAAAGAGACTAAGAATCTATACTCAAAAAACTATAAAGTACTCATGAAAGAAATTGAGGAAGACACAAAGAAATGGAAAAATGTTCCATGCTCCTGGATTGGAAGAATAAATATTGTGAAAATGTCTATACCACCTAAAGCAATCTACACATTTAATGCAATTCCTATCAAAGTACCATCCATTTTTTTCAAAGAAATGGAACAAATAATCCTAAAATTTATATGGAACCAGAAAAGACCTCGAATAGCCAAAGGAATATTGAAAAAGAAAGCCAAAGTTGGTGGCATCACAATTCCGGACTTCAAGCTCTATTACAAAGCTGTCATCATCAAGACAGCATGGTACTGGCACAAAAACAGACACATAGATCAATGGAACAGAATAGAGAGCCCAGAAATGGACCCTCAACTCTATGGTCAACTCATCTTCGACAAAGCAGGAAAGAATGTCCAATGGAAAAAAGACAGCCTCTTCAATAAATGGTGTTGGGAAAATTGGACAGCCACATGCAGAAAAATGAAATTGGATCATTTCCTTACACCACACACGAAAATAGACTCAAAATGGATGAAGGATCTCAATGTGAGAAAGGAATCCATCAAAATCCTTGAGGAGAACACAGGCAGCAACCTCTTCGACCTCAGCCACAGCAACATCTTCCTAGGAACATCACCAAAGGCAAGGGAAGCAAGGGCAAAAATGAACTATTGGGATTTTATCAAGATCAAAAGCTTTTGACAGCAAAGGAAACAGTGAACAAAACCAAAGACAACTGACAGAATGGGAGAAGATATTTGCAAATGATATATCAGATAAAGGGCTAGTGTCCAAAATCTATAAAGAACTTAGCAAACTCAACACCCAAAGAACAAATAATCCAATCAAGAAATGGGCAGAGGACATGAACAGACATTTCTCCAAGGAAGACATCCAGATGGCCAACAGACACATGAAAAAGTGCTCCATATCACTCGGCATCAGGGAAATACAAATCAAAACCACCATGAGATATCACCTCACACCAGTCAGAATGGCTAAAATTAACAAGTCAGGAAATGACAGATGCTGGCGAGGATGCGGAGAAAGGGGAACCCTCCTACACTGTTGGTGGGAATGCAAGCTGGTGCAACCACTCTGGAAAACAGCATGGAGGTTCCTCAAAATGTTGAAAATAGAACTACCCTATGACCCAGCAATTACACTGCTGGGTATTTACCCTAAAGATACAAACGTAGTGATCCGAAGGGGCACGTGCACCCGAATGTTTATAGCAGCAATGTCTACAATAGTCAAACTATGGAAAGAACCTAGATGTCCATCTACAGACGAATGGATAAAGAAGATGTGGTATATATACACAATGGAATACTATGCAGCCATCAAAAGAAATGAAATCTTGCCATTTGCGACGACGTGGATGGAACTAGAGGGTATCATGCTTAGCGAAATAAGTCAATCGGAGAAAGACAACTATCATATGATCTCCCTGATATGAGGGAGAGGAGATGCAACATGGGGGGTTGAGGGGGTAGGAGAAGAGTAAATAAAACAAGATGGGATTGGGAGGGAGACAAACCATAAGTGACTCTTAATCTCACAAAACAAACTGAGGGTTGATGGGGGGAGGGGGTTGGGAGAGGGGGGTGGGGTTATGGATATTGGGGAGGGTATGTGCTATGGTGAGTGCTGTGAAGTGTGTAAACCTGGCGATTCACAGACCTGTACCCCTGGGGATAAAAATATATGTTTATAAAGCTGTAAAAAAAAAAAAAAAGAAAAAAGAAAGGATGAATACCCAAGTTTTGTAGCAACATGGACGGGACTGGAAGAGATTATGCTGAGTGAAATAAGTCAAGCAGAGAGAGTCAATTATCATATGGTTTCACTTATTTGTGGAGCATAACAAATAGCATGGAGAACAAGGGGAGATGGAGAGGAGAAGGGAGTTGAGGGAAATTGGAAGGGGAGGTGAACCATAAGAGACTATGGACTCTGAAAAACGATCTGAGAATTTTGAAGGGGTGGGGGGTGGGAGGTTGGGGGCACCAGGTGGTGGGTATTGTAGAGGGCACGGATTGCATGGAGCACTGGGTGTGGTGCAAAAATAATGAATACTGTTATGCTGAAAAAATTTAAAAAAATTAAAAAAAAAATCACATGACCAGATGTACAGTTACAACTTGGCGGACTAGGTCATGCAAGGGAGTAAACATGTACCATACTGGTACACTGTAACAGAAATCCATGTTTCCAGAAAAATACCAACATACAAAATCTTTGTTCACTCCGTATTGTAAAAAAAACTCTTTAGCATCAGGAAACAGATTAGAAGACTGTGAGAAGGACAGTCCATTCTCTTGAAGCTTTATTATCTTGAAATTTCTATCTCAGGGTGCCTGGGTGGCTCAGTTGGTTAATCATCTGACTCTTGGTTTCAGCTCTGGTCATGATCTCATGATCCTCGCATCCAGCCCTGCATTGCTCTCAATGTGGTGTCTACTTGAGGATTCTCTCCTTCTCCCTTTGCCCCTCCCCCTGCTCACACCAGCTCTGTCTCTCTCAAATAAATAAATCTTTGAAATTTCTGTCTCAGCACCTGGAAGTCATCTTTGGTCTATGAAAGCAGATTTTGTGTGGCCATGGTTCCTTCAGAGGAATTCTATGCAGAAGTCCAAGTGATTCCCGAACTCCCTTCACCAGCACTGTTCTAGTGCATCTCACACACTGCTAGTAGATGAATGTGCCCCAAAAGCAGTCTTGTTAGTGCCAATCCTTTTCATATGCACTTACTGGATTCCCCACTTTTTATGGATTGAAGCTCAAATTCCTGAGGTTAACATTCAACGTTCTGAACATTTTGCTCTTGATTATCTTCCTAATCTTGTCTCCTACCACTCCTTTCAAAATGCTCTTACTTCTTAATGAATATAATTTTATAGTTGTTGCTTTTCTATCCCTGGCCTTTTTTTTCCCCCCTCATTTCCCTTTTAGATGGATCATTAGGCTACTCTCTTTTTGTGTAAATCCTTGTGATATTCTCACCTACCTTAAAAATTTGTTGGTTTTATTTTTGCATTGTATGCCTACTCTTTGTAGTATCACATGTTGTAGGACTATTTTGTGCCTGTGGCATAATTCTGGTTCATCCATTTTATTCATTCCATGCATTTCTATTGGATGCCAGGTTCCATGCGAGGCACTGGAGCTTTGATGTTGAACAAAAACAGACTTGGCTCCAGATTTCATAGCAGTTTTAGCTAATGAGCCTTCAGAAATTGACTAAATAATGACAGAAACAAATATAGTATTATAATCATAATAATAAATAAGATATACAAATGCTATGAGATCTTAAAATAGAAAATTTTTAAAAGATTCATTTATTTATTTTAGAGGGAGAGACAGGGAACAAGTGGGAGGGGAAGAGGAAGAGAAAATCTCAAGCAGACTTCAGGCTGAACATGGAGCCCAATAGCGGGCTCAATCTCATGACCCTGAGATCATGACCTGAGCTGAAACCAAGAGCTGGACATTTAACTGTGCCACCCAGGCACCCCTAAATTAGTAAATTTCACTCAGTCAAGAAGATAAGAGAAGGCCTGCCTACAGATATGAGAGTTTAGAGGATGAAATCTAAGGAATGACTTCAAGTTTTTTGGCTAAAGAGGGTGGGAAAGAAAGAAAGTCTCTGGCAAAGTGCCCACATTGAAAGGGAAATAGGCAAGAAATAGGGACTGAAGGGATCAAGATTGATGGAGTGGAAAAAGAGCAATGAGGTGTGAAGAAAGAAGGATTTGGAAATTAGGGAGTAGCCAGGCCATGGATGGCCTTCTATAATAGTGGCTCTCAAGTGGGTTAGTCTCTAGAACACTTAACACTCTTAAAAGTTACCCAGAACTTCAAAGAACTTTTGATTATTTGCACATTATATCTATAAACAGTTACTGGTTTATAAATTAAACCTGAGAAATTTTAAGTGTTTATTAATTCATTTAAAATAACAAAAATAAAGGCATTACACATTAACATGAATAACATAATTCTTAATTTAAGAAAAACTACATACCTCAAAACAAAAAGGAATTAGAGAGAGGGGAGTGATAGTTTTCTATTTTTCCAAGTCCCTCTAATATTTGCTCTGATAGAAGATCTGGATTCTCAGATTTTTTCTGTTATAATACCACAGGTTAGTTTGCCCTGAAAAACTCCAGTGCCCTGAGAAAGAATGAGGGCAACAAACCGTAGTATTATTAAGAAAATAATTTTGACCTTGTGGAGCCCCTGAATAGAGCCCTAAATGACCCTGAGAAGAGTTGTTCTACATCATGTTAGTAGATTTATGTCCTATGGCCGATGGAGAAAGGCTTACAAGAAAGCAAGGAAAAAGGTAGGTGGATAAATGTAGCAGTGTTTTATAACATTTTAGTGAGACCTGTAGCTTGGACTAGGATATTTCACATTTACAGAGAAGGTAGAAAATTCTGGCTAGGAGATTTAATGTGACAACACTTGGATGATAAGGGTAAAGAAAGAAATAGTTTAAAAGGATGCGCTCTATCGGGAGGGAGACAAACCATAAGAGACTCTTAATGTCACAAAACAAACTGAGGGTTGCTGGGGGAAGGGGGGTAGGGAGAGGGTGGTGGGGTTATGGACATTGGGGAGGGTATGTGCTATGGTGAGTACCATGAAGTGTGTAAACCTGACAATTCACAGACCTGTACCCCTGGGGTTAATAATACATTATATGTTCATAAAAAATTAAAAAATTAAAAAAGAATTTAAAAAAGAGTATAAAAAAAAGAAGGATGAGCTCTAGTTTTCTGGTTTGTACTATTAAGTAGATAATTGGGCTCTTCACTGAAGGAGGAAATCAAGGATTAGGAACAGTCTTGGCCAGCACTACAACTGTCTAACATCCTGGGGAGATAAAGAACTGCTTGCACCCATGACAGGGACAGCTCTCAGGGTGGTACGGCCCATAAGGAGATACTGGGGCAGCCAAGTTGAGTTTAAAGTGCCTTTAAGACATCCACTCCACCCCACCCCAAATGATGCAAGTAAGCAGTTGCCTATATATGCCCAGAGCACAAAGTACAGGTCTTGGCTAGAGATAGACATGTGGAAGCCCCCATCTTATGGTGGTTGGTAAAGCTATTGGTGCGTACAAGTCTGCTTAGGAGAAAATAAAGAGAAACTTGAGTATAGAGCCAAGTGTCAAGAAAGTTCTAAATGTAAATGTTTGAGGTGAAGAAGCCATATTGATAATGCAAAAAAGAGGCAGCATAGCCACTGAGGTAGAAGGAAACCCAGGACAGTGTTCTCTTAGAGAGTAATCATTGGAGTAAGATTCCTAAGAAAGACAGGATCCAAGTTACCATGTTGTTTTACTCCACTATCACTCTGGAAGCTAAAGTACCACAGACCTAAAGATCCAACTGAATGACAATGGGACTAAATTCAAATATAAAAGCCTACCCAGAAACTGGCTGGTCAGAAGCCAGCAGTGAGACTTTGATTGGGAAGCAGTTTGCTTGGCAGACAGTGCTTGTGTTAAGAACCACAGATAAAATGTTCCCAAAAACTACACATTACATCTGGGTATGTAATCCAGGTAAGAGAGATCAGGGATGCTATACTCATTTACTCAACTCTTCAAAAAAGCGTGAGAGAAAATTATATGAAGATGTTCCATCTTTGACTAAGCGTAGAAAATTTTTCAGGGTTTTATAGAATCTGAGTACCTGCCCATTGCATTCTTATTATGAAATTGATATGTGTTAAGATTTTCTTAAATGGATTTAAGGAATGTTTCCCTCCTAAAATTCTTTTACTAAGAAAACTGTCTCAGAAAGCAAAGGTATCAGGGCGCCTGGGTGGCTCAGTTGGTTGGAACACTGCCTGCAGCTCAGGTCATGATACCGGAGTCCCGGGATCAAGTCCCACATGGGGCTCCCAGCTCTGCGGGGAGTCTGCTTTTCCTTTCGACCTTCTCCGCTCTCACGCTCTCTCTCACTCTCTCTCTCACAAATAAATAAATTAAGTCTTTAAAAAAAAAAAGAAAGAAAGAAAGAAAGCAAATGTATCTGATCCTGGGCAACATGCTTCCTAGGGGAATTAATGAATTTAATGCAAATTATAGTATAAAATATTGATCAGGAAGAATAGGGAAAAAAAAGAAAGAAAAGTTGAGGAAGCAAAAAGCTGAGAATTTCTTTTCTGCCTAGCAAAGGAAAATCATAGGGTAACACACTAGCTGACTTAGAGCAGCAAATATTTTAGCATATCAGCCATGTGCCAAATAACATGACAGATACCTCAGATAAAAATATGAAAAAGATAACATTTATACTTTGGGGATAGGAATGTGTAAAAGCATGATTCCACAACAATGTTGCTAGTGCCATGTTTTTCTTAGTTTTTTTCTTTCTGTTGATGGAAGGAAAAGATATAAGGATTTCAAACTCTCTGAGACATAATGAGGTATTGAAAAAGGAATAGGCAAACCTCTCCTGGAATGAGAAGAAATTGAAAGGCCTAGTGCTCGTACTAGATGAAGTTACAGTATGGCTTATTAAAGTCCACCAAATATGACATCTGAGCTTCAGAGAAACCCAGGTATTTTGACAAAAAATTAAGTTAGCAGAAACAGAAAGCTGGAGGAAAGGTTGCCTGCAGTTTTGATTTAGGTTAATTGACAACCAAACAGCCAAACTCGACCACACAGCCTATTGGTGGTAGCTAGGACAGAGAAATGAAGGTAGTCATTAAAACAAGCCAAAGGTATGGGTCACCAACTTGCTTAGGAAGCCATTTCAGATAACTTCTTCAAATAATACCTAGGATAAGTCAGTATTAACTGAAGGAAAAAACAAATAATACTTGGGATAAGTCACTGTTACTAATCAGCTTGCATCAGATCCTACTTAATTGCTGAGATAGAATTGTACAAATGTAATATTTTAGTCCTAGGTCTTTTTATGTTCTTACACTTGCCTTAAATTACTTGGTTAAGCTCTTTTATTTATTTATTTTTTGGGTTAAGCTTTTTTAAAAAGGGGTTCGCTTTTTGTTGAAAATATACTTTTGTGGGGCGCCTGGGTGGCTCAGTGGGTTAAAGCCTCTGCCTTTGGCTCAGGTCATGATCCCAGGGTCCTGGGATCGAGCCCCGCATCAGGCTCTCTGCTCAGCAGGGAGCCTGCTTCCTCCTCTCTCTCTCTCTCTCTCTGCCTGCTTCTCTGCCTACTTGTGATCTCTGTCGGTCAAATAAATAAATAAAATCTTTAAAAAAAGAAAATATACTTTTGTGAAAATTCATACATTTAAAAAGTGTTGTTGAGTTTTTCTATGTGTGATGCAATATGTTAGCTAAAAATGATGGAGAAAACTCAAACACACTATAGATTTATTCACCATTTTGAGCTGCTTGTAAGGAATTAATGAAGGCAACCCTTTCTTAGGGTTGCAAGATGTCCTAACAATGATATATCACCCAGGATACTGTTAATACACTCAATATCAGAACTTAAGAAGAAATAAAATCAGCGTACATGTCAGATATATGCCTCTTATGACTACCCTAGGACTACTTCTACAGATCAGGGACAAATGTAACTTTTACCATGTCATCTTGGTGGCCAGTTACACAGACCTGCCCCACCCTGCCCTATGACATCCTAGCATAGCACATTTCACAGTGCCAGGAATACGGGAGGATGCCACAAACGGGTGGACTTGATCCTTCAAAAAGAACAAGATGTATGAATCTGAACCCTTACCTGAGAATTTTGGTTCAAGTTCAACCCATGACCTAGTCACAACAAAGTCCATCAAGGACTCAACCTAGGGTGTGTAGGCAACCCATCATGGGAGGAGAGAAATGGGACAATGGCAACATGCTCCAAGTGCTCCTGGGGCAAATGTAAGAGCTGCAAAGTGACCTAGAAAGACGGTAACTCAAAAGTAAATGCTTGAGCTATGTTTTAAACACAAACAGACACTTGCCAAGAAAAGGAAAATGAACTAAGCACACTAGAGAGAGAGAGAGAGAATAATCAAAGGCACAGTCAGGTAGAAGAGAATGGGATATCTGTAACCAGACAGCCATCTGACACTGATGCAGCCAATGTTCAGAATGGGACTGGGAGAACACGAGCCTGACAAAGTCTGGGTGAAAAACGCCCAATGACAAAGATCCTCAGATGTCCCACAAAGGGGGCTGGCTTGATGTTATCTGCTTGAAAAGGAAAGATTTTAACACTGAATCCCTATTTTTAAAAGCATTATCATCTGGGAGAGTTTAATACATAAAAATGAACACAAGTGAACAAAGAGTGGGGTTCAGAGACCACATTTAGTGGCCCCCTCAACCCCAGAGGGGACAGACAGGAAAAGGGGACTGTGAGTCAAGCAACGCTAAGGAGCCAGAATGGAGTCAGAGGCATCCCATCCTTCAGACACACCCCTGCCACAAAACCACAACCACAAAACCTTCAACTGCCTTCCCATGGGAGGGGAGGCGAGCCTTCTATGTACCCCCACCCCTAATCTTCCTTCTCCTCATTAACTTACCTATCAGTAGTCACCACCGACATCTTTTCACCCATCTGTCCTTTACAAGTTGTTTGACAGGAGTCCCACCTTAAACCATTTCTTACTCTATATACTGTCTGTGAGATCACATCCTCTCCTATGGTTTAACAAAGGCCCACATGCCCAAGACTCCCCAGGACATACTCTGTAATCGTGATATCTCAACTGAGATGCCAGCTGGGCTTTTCTCCTTGACTGTCTCCTACTTTTCCAACCCAGAATACTAGAATCATAGCCTTAGACAGGATTTGAAAAAATCTGCCCCTCCCGTGTTCACATTTTACCGTTGAAAACTAGAACCCAGGGATGTGTACTGCTCTCTCAGGTTATCTTTCTCCTCAGTGTCTCAAACACTGAACCCAAAACGCCCAGACTCCTATTTCTTCTCTCCCCCATTATTTGATTTGGCCATATACACTGACTCCAGTGAGGGTCTGTGATATGGGAAAACACTGAGCTAGGCACTTTAGGGAATATAACAATGAGTAAGACACTTCAAGCAGCATATAATCAAGTTCAGAGAGTAAATATGTGGCATAACACAAGGCACAAGATGAACGCTCCATGAGAGCTATAAAGAAGAGCCACAGGGTTTAGACGAGGGCAAGTTCGTGTTTTGGTTGTATTTTTTAATATGGGATAGGCATTCATATGCTTCTTACACGAATTTAGCTATATGCCTAAGCATGTTGACTTTACGTATCAGGCATACCGTTGGCACGTGCCCATTCCCTTCTCAAAGGAAAGCCACAAATTAACTTTAAGATCATAGCTGGAGCTTTGTGCATTTTCTCTCCCAAAACGAGCACGAAGTCATTACCTTCTCTGAGTCTGGGGAAATACCGAGGTGAAGACAGATACAGAGAGGCAGTAAAGCAACTTGAGCCCAGAGCGGCTGGTGCGTTGCAGAAACGGCACAGCGGATCACGAGACAAGCTGTCAGGGCTGCTTCCCACGCTGCGGCAATACCTCAACACAGCCTCAGCTTCAGAAAACAACCTGTTTGTTTATTTCAGCTATAGCGGCCGTGAGAGAGCCACGGCCTTGGAACTGCGGCATCCACAACAGTTCTTTCTGTCTTCTCCTTGACTTCTCCAGGTTTTGGAACTCATTAGGGAAGCAGAGAGAACTGGAGAGCTCAGTAAAGTGTAATGCATATCACTAGGAACCTTTCCAATTTAAGTATGTAGAGAGAATACCTATTAGGAAAGATGTTACCACATGAGATCCCTGAAGTCCTCTTATGGACTGTGAGCAATGGTAATAAGGAACAAGAGTTCAGCATGATCCACTGAGAATCTAAATTTTAATAGGAGTCTGATTGGCATTTTCCTAGGTTATACCCTCTGGCTCAGAAAAAGGAGGAAAATTATGATGCTGGAAAAGCAGCACCTGCCCCTCCCAGGGCCCTCCACAGCTCTTGTACCTGCAAAATTCAAAGCAGCAAAAAATGATCAGAGATTCATTTCCAGGGCAGTAGGAGAGCTACGGGGAAAAAAAAAAAAATGCCTCAAGTCACAATGAAAAGACTGGAAAATAAACTTCCCAAGGGAAACTATCGGTAAGAACTCTGAAAAATTATCCCTTGCAGTATCTATATATGCAACGTATTTATATAAAAACACCACGAAACAGGGGCGCCTGGGTGGCTCAGTGGGTTAAGCCTCTGCCTTCGGCTCAGGTCATGATCTCAGGGTCCTGGGATCGAGCCCCACGTCGGGCTCTCTGCGCCACAAGGAGCCTGCTTCCTCCTCTCTCTCTCTCTCTGCCTGCCTCTCTGCCTACTTGTGATCTCTCTCTGTCAAATAAATAAATAAAATCTTTAAAAAAAAAAAAAAAAAACCACGAAACAGAGGACTGAGAATTCCAAGAGGCAGCATGGTAGAAAGCAGAGTTTCAAACCTTAATGACAATCTGAATCACCTGGAGACCTTGTTAAACTATAGCCCTGATTCAGTACATCTGCGGGAGGGCCTGGGATTCTGTATTTTTAACAAGCTTCCAGGTGATAATGCAGGGCCTGTGGACCCATGGACCACACTGTGAATAGCAAGGGGAAGTAAAGTTCATCACCTTAGAAAATCTGGACTGCACTTTGCTCCCTTTTGCCTGATTCATACACACACAGCCATACCCAAACTTCTTTTTTTTTTTTATATAGAGATTTTATTTATTTGACAGAGAGAGATCACAAGTAGGCAGAGAGAGAGGGGGACACAGGCTCCCCGCTGAGCAGAGAGCCCAATGTGGGGCTCGATCCCAGGATCCTGAGATCATGACCAGAGCTGAAGGCAGAGGCTCAACCCACTGAGTGACCCAGGCACCCCCATACTCAAACTTTTTAATCTGCAGCCAGAGGCCTCCCCAGGCCTCCATTCCTCTACGATGGGACACTAATCATATGCCTAAAATAGAGTCTCACTGAGAAAAATGTATATGAAAATGCTTTAATTATAAAACAGTATATAAACAAAATGCACTGTTATTTGAGAAAACGGAAATAAATTTCTTACTTTAAAAGAGAAGCCACAGGATAATAATGGTTAGGACACAAAGGTTTCATTTTTAAGAAAACTGAAATCAAATTGTTCTCCATCTCCAAAGACAACAGTTGTAAGCAGTGCTTCTCAAACCAGGCTGTCTGTTAAAATCATTAAGAAAGCTTACCAGGGCACCTGGGTGGCTCAGTGGGTTAAAGCCTCTGCCTTCGGCTCAGGTCATGATCCCGGGGTCTTGGGATCGAGCCCTGAATCAGGCTCTCTGCTCAGCAGGGAGCCTGCTTCCCTTCCTCTCTCTGCCTGCCTTTCTGCCTACCTGTGATCTCTGTCTGTCAAATAAATAAATAAAATCTTTAAAAAAAAAAAAAAAAAGAAAGCTTACCAAAAAAAAAAAAAAAAAAAAAAAAAAAAGGAAAGAAAGGCAGGCAGGAAAGAGGGAGGCAGGCAGGCAGAGAGAAAGAGAGAGAAAAAGAAAAAGAGAGATACTACTGCTTGGGCATTTTCCAAATCTTGCCCTACAGTTCTGATGAAGTTGGTCTAAAGGGGGACCCAGACACAAAGTGATTTTTTTTTTTTTTAAGAACGCCTAGAATAATTTTAACATGTAGTCAGTGTTACAAGCCACTGACCCCTTGAGAGGAATGCCCACTGAGAAGAGTCAGCTGGGAAAGTCAGGACAAGTTGACTGGGGGACCGTAAAAAAGAGAAAAACGGTCTGGACAGCCATCCTTATCAGTGTCTATCTGCTCCCTGAAGGAAAACTGGTTTCTCTACTGAAAAGATTCAGAGAAAATTGGGAGGGTGGTGACGGTGATGACAAGGTTTATCCCACTACTGGCGGTGAGGATCCAATGAGATAATGTTGGTGAAGGCACTTGAATGTCTGTTAAGCACTATAAAAACACATAGTGTGGTTATTACCAGATTCGTCAAACAACTCATACCTAGGAGAGGGTGAGATGTTAAAGCGGGCTCCTTTAAAGGAGTCTCTTTCAGGATTCACCTCCTAACATAATGTGTTGCAACCTGATAAAAATTAAGGTGGACTCTGTGTGGTCCCAGCTAAGTAAAATCTCTGGTTATTGTCTTGCTTTTTTGTTGCTGTTGTTCTTGACCTTAAAGCTTACTCAGTTCTTTGCTGACTAAGTACTCATGAAGTTTCAGTTTTGAAACAAAAGCAAGTTTTTCTAAGCCTCTTAAAAATGAAGTAATCTTTAAGTGGCTTGCAAACAAAAAGGAAGAAAAAAAAATGACAGACAGGGAAGTGTATCACATGGACAAATTTACATAACAAGCAGGTATTAAAAATAAAAATCCGTTAAAAGAAAAAGCACCTACCCAAAGACAGGGTGTAAGAAGGAGGTAAGGCAATATTCCCTGGTTTCCACCAGGGCACAGAAAGATCATAGCCCTCTGTCCATGGCTATCTAGGAAAACACGGCAGGCCCTTATCCATGAAATGATCTTGGATGGAAAGTCTCTCAGGGGTGTCAGACTCTGAAGCATGGAAAATGTAATGGTGCTGGAAACCAGCTAGTAGAGTAAGACTCAGGGGGAAAAGGCAAAAATTCAAAAAATATAAAAATATGACAATTTTTATGAAACTCCATGTGTGATTGCTTTTTTCTTTGTGGACTTCAAGGCTGTATGTTTGGTGGTGCTGAATAAACAGTGAACAGCTAATAATTATTGAAACATTGTAAGATGAATGGAAAATCCACAGCTACCTAGGATAAAGGGCTGGGGCTGAGACATATAATATACAGCCTAAAGCCTGGCAGGAAAAGCTGGGAACGTTTCTTTGGGGTATTGGCACTTTCAAAACCATCCATGTATACTCAGGAACTTAGGAAGCCAGGCTCATGCTTGGGGCAGAATACATGTTCATTAATTATCTGTGGAGACCCTAAGCTTTTACCTTCAGCAGATCTTATAGGTTCAAGTGCAAACAAGAAGTGAAGGCTAGACAAAGTTGTAAATGTCCTGGCTAAGTGTTAAAGAAGTGTCACAGCACAGAACCAATCCGCAAAGACTGGGATAGGTGGGTGTTTGTTTGAGCTCTTGGATTACAAGAAAATCTCAGTCACAACACCAGCTAATAGAGCTCAGTGAGCACACACCACAAGGAATTAGAGTTACTGCAAAAGTAGCCTAGAAAAGTGACTAAACTAATGATCACAACCTTCAACAATCAAGGAATAGCATCCTGTAAGGAGGGAGAATCTTATTTCCAAAGTTACCATATCATTATGTTTAATTGTCTAGTTTTCAACTAAGAAAAATCACAAAGTATACAAAGAAAGAGAAAAGTATGACCCATTCAAAGGATGGGTGGATGGTTGGATGAATGGATGGATGGATGATTGGATGGATGGATGGACACACACATACCTACATTCATACATACATGCCTACATTAATACATATATACATGCATGCATACATAGAAACACTCTCTGAGGAAGCCCAGACATTGGATATACTAGACAGAGACTTTAAATCAACCGTCAAAGGAAAGCAATGTTTGCACCTATAAAAATAAGTGAATATTTCAGCATTATTTCTATAGAAAAGAGCTTTGAATTGTTTTGAACCAGGGACTGAGGTTCTCAAGTTCTGCATCATATTCACATCTAAGTGTCAACCAAGTCCTTAAAAATAAAAGTATTTGGGCTGGATGTTACCAGATGAATTGACCATTTCTAAAGACTGGCTAGCTAGATAACTTTTGATAAGCAGAAGCATCTTGAACAACTGCCCTCATGTGTCTGCCTTGATAAGTGATGACTGACTGACAAAATGTTTCCTTACAGTCCTGAATTAATTCAATTGTGAAAGTTGTGCTAAAGAATAATCCTGGTTCTGCCTACGAGAAGAAATAACCATATTTTTCAAGTACTTAGTATATGCTAGGCAATGTATTAAATACTCTACTTGGATATTTTCAAAAGAACTCTCTGAAATAAATGTAACTATTATCCTCATTTTACTGATGAGGGAAACCAGTCTTTTTTTTTTTTTAAGATTTTATTTGTTTATTTGACAGAGAGAGTAGGCAGAGTAGGCAGAGAGAGGTGGGGGGAAGCAGGCTCCCTGCGGAGCAGAGAGCCGGATGTGGGGCTCGATCCCAGGACCCTGAGATCATGACCTGAGCTGAAGGCAGAGGCTTAACCCACTGAGCCACCCAGGTGCCCCTGAGGGAAACCACTCTTTTTTTTTTTTTTTTTTTTTTTTTTTTAATGTGGTTTTTTTTTTTTTTTTAAGATTTTTATTTATTTATTTGACAGAGAGAGATCACAAGTAGACAGAGAGGCAGGCAGAGAGAGAGAGAGGGAAGCAGGCTCCCTGCTGAGCAGAGAGCCCGATGCGGGACTCGATCCCAGGACCCTGAGATCATGACCTGAGCCGAAGGCAGAGGCTTAACCCACTGAGCCACCCAGGCGCCCAGGGAAACCACTCTTAAAGAAGTTCAACAATTAACCAAAAAGCTCGGAGACGGCTAGTGAAAGACTGGAGATCTGAACATGAGTTGCCTTTCTCTAGAGCTTGTCTACACTTACCCCCTGCAGTGTCACCCAGATGCTGCTGACTGGAGCCACCCAGTTAATTTGGAGTATTTCTAAAAATTTTATCTATGCTTTTTAAGAAAGTAAAACTCAGGTTTCTTATATTTGATTATCCAGTAAAAATTTATCAAGTCCATAATTTAGAACAGTCCTCTGGATTTAACATCTGACATTTAACATAATTAACATCAGACACATTCAGTAATAAAGACTATAAATAGCACCATAGTCTGCTAACTTAACTATTTTTACCTTAGAAACGTGTGACTCTCTTACTACTCAAAGTTTACCATGTGCATATGTTCTCTAATTCTAGAATTAAAGAAAACCCCAACTGGCTCCTATAGTTAATCCCTTGCCTTCCATTTAAAAAGGAAAAGAACAAACCTTTCAATTTTAAACAAACTTCTAGCAGCACGTGCCTTTCAGTTAGGTTGGTTCAGATGAAAATTTGAATGACCTTTCAGTAATTGACATAATAAAAGGAAAGTAAAAGATATAAAAATATATGGCACATGTATATATCTGATGCAAAGTTATTGAAAAGGTAGAATAGCACAACTAAGTAATAAAAATGAGCAATTGTTACACCTAAGTGGTTTGGAAAATTCTTGGCAAGGAATTTAGTGGTAATAGATCTAAGGTTTTCATTCTGAAACTCATTATTCTTGCTTTTCACCTTGATGATTTAAAAGTCCTAAGTGAGAGACTGGACAAGGATGGTTGTGGGGGGAACCAGAGAAGGAAGAGGGCACAAGGAGAGAAAGACGGAGAAATTGTTGAGAATGGAAATGGGTCTTTACTTTGCAAGTGGAAAGGAAGCCCAACACTGAATGAGGGATACCCCACTGGAGAGAGCACATGGCACACCAAAAGTGAAGTACAGAAAGGAGTAATTCACCTGACTGTTGGATTTTTCTAGCAAACAGCATTGCTAAACCAGGCATCTTTTGTTATATGAGTGTCAAGAGAATACAAAGAGAGTCTAAATCCAACAATGGAATTCATTGATTCAAAAAGAACAGATGAAAACCCATTGATAATGAGCCCCTGAGCAATTCAACCTCAAAGATATTTGGCAGTATACACTGAATGTGGCTCAGCTCCTTGGGGAATATCATGCCCAAAGATTCGTCTCAGGATTTTATGATCATTAGAAATTCTCTTTAATTAGGATGAATTTTATTTAGTACTGAGGTCACATTTATAAAAACTTTAGCTTGTCTGAGAGAGAAAAAAAAAAAAGCCAACGTACTGAAGGACTAATCCTAGTATTCAATCACAGCTTTGGAAGGTTTTGTTTACATCTGATATTCAACTCGTCAATTTCCAAATGTGTCACACTGCTTTGGTTTTACCTATCCTTGTTATCCAGGACATTTGGGCAAGGTTATAAATAATCACCTAGTCTCAATCCACTGTGCTGTAGGAAGACTAAAGTCTTTATCATACTGATGAGTTTTCAGGCTAATTTAGGAGAGTTTATAATTTTGACGATTTCAGCTGAAATTACCTCATATTTTCATCTAGACCTTTACAGTACAATGAAGTTTTTCCAAAATCAGCTGCCCAAGGCTCCAATGACCTCCATGTGCACCGCAGCTGGCTTTCATGACAACTTTTCTAAATAGGTAATACCTAACCCAGACTATCCAGTGACCAATAACAATCTGATAATCCCACTGACAAAACTGTTCTTGTGTCCTCTAAGAAGACATTATGGGTAAGGACCCTTCTTGAATGCTGACTGCAAGAAAAATGTCTTAGTAGCTCTGGCATGTTCAAACCATCACATTCCAAAGAAAAGTCTGGCCTCTGACTAGCTTTGGAAGGCAACTTCTAAACCCTTGGAATATCCGTCCCAATAAGAGTACCTCTGTTCAGCCAGGGCCTTGGGTCATGCCAGGTAGTCTATGCTAACACTGTGGTTTATGACTGGGACCTTGGTCCACACAGTATCAGTTTAAACTCTGGAGGGGTCTAGAAGCTCAGAACGAAGGTCAGCCACATGACTGTTCTATGCCTCTCTCTCTGACCAACCCTCAATAAAAACTCTGGAGACAAAGGAGGAAATGAGCTTCTCTAGCTGACAGTACTCCATACGCACTGTCACACATCACTGTGAGAATTAAACAGTATTTGTACAACTCCCTAGGAAAAGATGCCTGAGAGCCCATGCAGAATAAATAAGCAAACTCTGTGTCTTCCATTAGGATCTAAATTTTTTTGTATCATATGTGTCAAAACAGACTAATCACATAATTTCCAAGACAAAAATTTTAAAGAAAGGACTCTGCTTTTGTCAATTTGGAATGGGATATTTATTTAGTGAACATGAGAATAATAGACTGCTAATTTGCATCTAACAGAATAAAACCTATTTATCTTTTATTGCAAGAATTTTTGATGTTTTAAATAAATCCTCCAGAAAAAGATTTTATTCTGTGAGGTGCAAATATAACAGTACTTGAAAGATGGTAGTTACTAAATAAATATTTGTTAAACACACAAATAAATGATTAGTTCTTAATGGAAGCTGGCCTCCCTGGTTTCTCTCTGTGTGTGTGTGTGTGTGTGTGTGTGTGTGTGTTTTCTTTTTTCCCTATATAAAAGCTCAGGTTAAGTATACCTGAGAATCAAAACCAAGCTGTGGGAAATGAGTAATTTCTACCTCACAACACCAAGGAAGCAGTTACCACTGGCAGGTACAACCAAAGATGGCCTTTTGTAAACTGGTTGCCATCTCCCTATTGGCCACCTTCTAATCACTTTGCATTCTTGACTGATGCCCAAACTTCTGGATCATAGCCTACCATCTGGACTTCTGTCCTCCTCCAAGGGCACTGTCTACACTGGGCCACTGCTCAGTTGTTAATTCATTACATCCACTAGAGCAAAATGTCCTCCTCACTCTCACTCAAATGTTTTTCCAACAGCCAGAACTGCCAACTATCCTTCATTAAAAACTCCATCCTAATACCCAGTTTAACAATATGTTATTTGGGCATTAAGAATAAATTTTGTTAGAGATATGCCCAGAGAAGTAGTCCTTCTCTAAATTTTTAGGGATAACAGTTTTAAAAAGGAGATGTTGAAAGAGCAAACAAAATCACGGAATGGTTAAGGTCTGGGCTGGAATGTTCCAGACCTGCCGGCCAGGCCCAGCCAGCTGCCTGTGACTTTCCACACATCAGCAAGTTCCCCTCATAAAAGGTTTACAGCTCAAAGCCAGGCTGGCTGCAGACAGAGTTAAACCAACACAGCACAAAAAAGTCAGGGGGAAAACAGTGTGAGACCAATTAAAACAAATTGGTAATGAAAGCAACAGCTGGATGTCAACATGTTCTGCTCTGTTAATGGGATGTCGACAGGGGTGATTTTTAGAGAAGCTGGTGCCGTCTGAAGGAGAGGAGAGACCAGCTCCCTAATGGGACAGAGCAGGCCTGTACCCCACCAGAGGCATTCCTGCCCACTCACTTGGGAGGCCACCTGCACAGATGAAAACCTGTGCAAGAAACTTTTCTCTCTTCAAAGGCCTCCCACCAAAAGGCCGCCACAGGGAATGACATCCCTGCCACCTACTGCCGGGCCCATTTGACAAACAGCCTAAAGAGAGCCAATGCAGCCTGAAGAGCACTGGAAGTCCGAGGCCTCGGTTCTGAGTCCAGCACTGTCACTATGACCTCATTTGCAAAGAGAGGAAAATAATACTTTTTTTTTTTTTTTGCTTGCTTACAGAAGTATCTTGAAGATGACATGAGAAATTATACAAGAAGACAGTTTACATATTGCAACCGCGGCCCTCCTATAAGGAGCTCTTCTTTTTTTTTTTTTTTTTAAGATTTTTTTTAAATTTATTTATTTGACAGACAGAGATCACAGGTAGGCAGAGGCAGACAGAGAGAGAGAGGGAGAAGCAGGCTCCCTGCTGAGCAGAGAGCCCGATGAGGGGCTCGATCCCAGGACCCTGAGATCATGACCTGAGCCAAAGGCAGAGGCTTAACCCACTGAGCCACCCAGGCGCCCAAGGAGCTCTTCTTAAATAGCTGCTTCGTGTTTTTGAAAATTGGTTTCATAACTGTCCCCGAGTATGTAAAGATGAGTCTGGTGTTGAACCACCTGGTTCTTCTCAGAGCACAGGGCAAATCCAGGACCTTATTGCTGAGAAATCTTAGGGGAGATGTCAAACCACATGTTGTCTGAGTGTGTATATGTGCCGGAAGTTTTAATCATCCCATCGTCATAACAACCCTCTGAATTGGGTATTATCAGACAAAGAAATGGAGGCTCGGAGTGGTTAAGTAAGTCACCCAAAGTCACAAAGCTATTCGATTTGGGAACCAGGACTTGAACCACAAAGCCTTTGCTTTTACTCACTGTGCTACATTCTTGCCTTCATTTTCCTCATACTAATGCAACAGGGGGTTGATATGGGATTAAGCCCCAAAGGCCAACAACAAAGCAATATATGCCATGGGCCTAAATACCAACCACTTAGCAGGATCAACCCTGTGGTAACTTGACTTTCCGTTCAAGAAGACAGCTTTAAGTGGCCAGTCCAAGAAGATATCTCACCCCCTCCTAAGAAGTGGTCCTTTTGGGGGATGTGGTGTTTTCTGAAAACATCTGAAAGTATCCCATGAGAGGGCATCAGCTGTGAGCAACTATCAAGCCCAGAAAGGGCACCATGCCAATTCAGAGGAGTATCAGCCAACAGAAATGTTTTCTACCACCTACCACAACTCCAAGCCCTACATCTGACCTTGCTGGAGCCTGGGCTGCCAACTGAGAAGGAACAGATGAGGAGAAAGACAACACAGGGGGATGAGAGAAAGAGAATAAACATCCCACCACCCACCATGGCAGGTCCCCAATTGAAGGAAGGAAGATGTGTGGACTCAGAATTAAATAAGGACTTTTTATTATCCCTGGACTTCACATTTTAATTACTGTTCTTGAGACTGCCTGTGCACTGAGGATTTTTTTGTTTGTTTTTTTAAATCTACTATATGGGGAAACTAGAAAAACTATGGAAACTTCCCACATTTTCATTCAATGTTAGGAAAGAACTGGGCCCCTGAGCGAGTTTGGAGTTAAAAAAAGAAAAACATTTGTTGCTTTATGGATTACTCCACTCTTTAAAAATACTTACACTTTCCTGGTACTAGGATTGAAAAAATGGCTAAGGTTTAGGGAATACTATTGCCTATGCAGACATAAAAATCCAGTTCAAAACCTAGGTGTTTTAGAGGGAGAATACTTGAGGGAGGAAAAGGTAGGATCAGGAAGAATCCTCTATCATATTATTCTCAGGCCAGGCCAAGTCCTTTGAAGTGTATGGAACTCATTTATTGCTCTCAGCTCCCAGCCTGAGGCTCTGATAGAGCAGCCAGCCTGCCTACTGCTTCCTAAAAGTCCAGTGCCCTTCAGGTCTCCGTCTGATTCATTCCTCTTTCCCCTTCTTCCTCCAGTCCTTTGGAGAATTGTACTTACTTCTGTGAACTGTCAAGTGTAACTTGGACCACGCAATCATTTTCCCAGCCAAGAATATGCTCTTATAGACCCAGATAGTCATGCATCAAGGACTGCAACAACTGCAGATAACAGAATAAAAAAGATAACTAAGCACAAATAAACACTGTACCAGTTTAGTGGAGGGTGATAGGGTATCTAAATAGGAGGCTGGCCAACATTTGCTCATTGCCTTAGTCTTCCAAGAAATGAAGGAGAAGTGAAGGAAGGGAAGGGAAGGGTAAAAAGAATATGGAATAAAATTCCTCTACAGAAGATAAAACAATAGGAGTATGTGTGTACACATACACAAGGTGACTTTAGTCATAGGTTTACCAGAAGTCCAAAAGTATAAGTTATGCACAAAACTGCTCATTTTCTCCCACACAGGAAATTCTTAAATAAATGGTTATTACAAAAAATGTAATTTTAGTAATCAAATAAATCATGAAGATTATAAAACCTAATGAATATCAAGAAACATAATCTCCCTCGACAGTCAACCTGCTACTATCCTTGGAACCAAGGCTCTGGAGCCAAGTCGCAGAAGCTTTCAAGTCTCCTTCCTAATTTTCTTCAGAACTGGGCTTTCTATTGATTTAGTGGTCATGTAACACAGAATCAACAGATCTCTAAAGTGGGAACAAAAATTACATTATTACCATCAGTTATGCGCACACATCATCCATTATTTCCTTCTCAGAGTATCCCTATGAGGTAGTCAATATTATCTACACTTTGAGACAGATGCTTCCAGTTATGGAATGAAGATGTTACTAGGATAAAAGTTACAGCATAGGGAATAGAGTCGATGGGACTCTACCAGTGTTGTGCGATGACATACAGTAGCTGCATACCAACTTGCCAAATCATGATGTTGTACACCTGAAACTAAAGCAACATTGTAAATCAGTGACACTTCCATAAAAAATAAAAATTGAAAAAAATAAATATTATTTAAATAAAAAATTATATATATATATATATATATATATATATATATATCCCCATTTAACAGATGAGAATATTGGCACTCAGGTTATGTCATGCTCAGTGATACCAAAGCTGAAACCAGAGCCCAGGACTCCTGAATACCACTGGAGAATAATTGCCTGCACCTTACAATGTGTTCCTTCTCAACACAACTAAAATGTCAGAGCAGGATTCATTTCAGTGAAGGAGCAACTTTACTGAATTAGCTCATTAGTTTGAACCATTTTGGTGACATCTATAGGGTTTTCTATATAGAAGATTTTATCATTCACAAACAGAGATAATTTTACTTCTTCTTTTCATATTTGGAAGACTTTTATTTCTTTTTCCTGCCTAATTGCTCTTGCTAGGACATCCAGTACCATGTTGAATGTAAGTGGTGAAAGTGGATGCCCTTGTCTTATTTCCAATCTTAGAGAAAATAGCTTTTCACTATTGAGTATGACTTCAGCTGTGGTCTTGTTATACATGGCTTTTTTATGTTGAGGAACATTCTTCTAAACGTAATTTGTTGAGAATTTTTATCATGAAAAGACGTTTAATTTTGTCAAATGCTTTTTCTGCATCTATTGAGATGATTATAGGATTGTTATTCTTCAACCTGTAAATGTGGTGTATTACATGGACTTGCTTATTTTGAAGCATCCTTGCATTCTAGAGGTAAATCCCACTTGATTATCGTATATGATCCTTTTAATGTGCTGTTCAATTCAATATGCTAACATTTTGCTGGGGATTTTTGCATCTATGTTCATCAGGGATATTGGCCTATAATATTCTACTCTGTGGTATCCTTGTCTGGCTTTGGTGTCAAGACATGTTGATGAGGACAATGCTGGTCTCACAAAAAGACTTCAAAAGTATTCCCTCCTCTTCAGTTTTTTGAAAGAACTTGAGAAGGACTGGTATTAATTTTTCCTTAAACGTTGGTAGAATTCATCAGTGAGGCCATCTGGTTCTGGGCTTTTCTTTGTCAGTAAGTTTTTGATTATGCTTCAATCTCTTTATTCTTTATTGGTGTTGTCAGACTTTGTATTTCTTCCTCATTCAGAGATAGTAATTTGTATATTTCCAGTAATACATTTTTATTTTCTAGGTTATCTTACTTATTGGTATATAATTGTTCATACTAGTCTCTTAACGATCCTTTGTATTTCTTTTCTTTTTTTTTTTTAAGATTTTATTTATTTGACAGATAGAGATCACAAGTAGGCAGAGAGGCAGGCAGAGAGAGAGAGGAGGAGGCAGGTTCCCTGCTGAGCAGAGAGCCGATGTGGGGCTCGATCCCAGGACACTGGGACCATGACCTTAGCCAAAGGCAGAGGCTTTAACCCACTGAGCCACCCAGGCGCCCCGATCCTTTGTATTTCTATGGTATCAGTTGTAATATCTCATCTTGTTCCTACAATTTTTTTTATAAGTCTTTTGTCTTACTTAGTCTAGCTAGAGGCTTGTCAAGTTTATTTATCTTTTCAAAAACTCCAGCTCTTAGTTTCATTATCTTTTCTACTGTTTTTCTAATCTCTAATGCATTTCTGCTCTAATCTTTATTATTTCCTTTCTCCTGCTTATTTTGGGCTCAGTTGGTTCTTTTTTTTCTAGTTCCTTGAGTTGGAAAGTTAAATTGCTTATTTGAGACCTTTATTTTTTTAGAGTGGGAGGGAGGGGGGTTACAGGCAGAGGGAGAAGAAGAAAGGGAATCTTAAGCAGACTCCACGTCCAGCATGACGCGCTATGTGGTGTTCAATTCCACAACTCTGAGATCATGACCTGAGCCCAAATCACGAGTCAGATGCTTAACCAACTGAGCCACCCAGAGGTCCCACAACCTTTCTTTTCTTAATGTAGGTATTTACCAATATTAATCTCCCTCTTAAGAACTGGCTTTCCAAGCTGAGCTGTTTTGTTCTCTTTTTGCCTTACTTGAAGTGGCATTTTATTAATAGAAGAGCCTCTCCTGGGCAACCCTATTTCTAGTTCCCCTCCTACCTCCTTCCCTTCTTTCGTAACCCCATTCACACTTGCCTCTCTTCCCAGGAGTTCCTGGCCAAACTTCCAGCTGCTTCTCCTAGCTGCCATCTGAACCCAAGTAGAGATAAGTTTATCCCTCTTAGGGGGTAAATTTTAGAATTGCATGCTTTCTCTCAATCCCAAAAAGCCAGACCAGATGTGAGGGCCTCCAGTTTATTTCCCCTAGAGGAACGACCTGAAGTATTCAAAGGTAAGCACCTTCCCCCAAATCAGCAGAATTGAACTGGCTGCCAGTGGGAGCTCACACAAAATCTGCAGAGGCTCCCAAGAGTCCTCAATGAGCTACTCACACAGCTCTGGCTACAGAGAGGGAAGACATGCAGGGGGCTAGGAGCACACATGGGTTTTGCAGTTGGTGGAGGGGTGGTATACAATAGATGATGCATCCTGGCAGTTTTTTTTAGCAGGCTACTGGGTGAAGTTTGCCAGACAATTAGTGGAAATCATGGCCTCTGTTGAATTCTGTGACCTGGTTGCTGTGAACCCCCAACCTTTTCCCTGCTCCTAGCAGCCTCAACTTTAGCCATTCCCATCCCCCCTTCAGTGTTCTGGATGGGGTGAGGAAATAGTGAGCCTCTTAGGCCTTGCCCACATGCCTGGGAAAGCCAAGCACTCACCACACTCTCATTTTGTCCTAGGGGAGAAACAGTGGGCCAGAGGGGTCTCTCTTGGCAATGAGCTCTGCCATCTGAGGGGAGGAGTGATACAGGTAAAGTGAAACTGTTCTTCTTACCCACTGCAGTGTATCTATTCTTGGAATTTTTGGTCCAAGGGTGTGCTGGGACCTTTCTGCTGGACTCCCGGGGTCCCACAAAGATATTCTTCTCTATGGGTGTTTGTCAAAAGAAGTTTCTGGAGGAAGTGGGGAGAGGAAATGAGAACTGAAAACCACTATTCCATCTTCTTACTGATGTTGCATTCCTCAACTCCATTTTTAATTTTTTTAAATTCCCTTACCTAGTATTTAATGTATAGCAATCAATAGTATTCAATGGATATTTTATAATTACACAAATATATACAACTGATTTACTAATTTGTACAGTACTATAAAACTAGAATATATATATATAACTGACATGTTTATATATCAAGCTGATAGGTATTTCATTTCTTTATGAGATGTAACACTCGAGAATTTCTATATTATTAATATTTATGTATGTTAGTAAATATATTTATGTGTAATATATATTTAACATCTATATAATTAAAATATACTGATAGAGAAATACTTGATTACATTGGGGAGAGAAGGTACATTTTAATTAAGACTCAAAATCCAGAAGCCATATAAGAATAGATTGATAACTTTACATAAAAATGAAAATCTTCAATATCACATAAAATATTATAAGGAGAGTCAAAAAAGACAAATAAGAAAAATATCTATAAGTTATTTTATAAGTACAGGACTAATTTGCTTAATATGTATAAGCACCTAGAAATTGAAATTAAGTCGAAAGAGGTAGTTTACATTAAGGATATTCATACAAAAAAAATTTGCTCAAATTTACTTATGATAAAAGCAATGCAAATTACAATCATGAGACACCATTATTTACTTATTAGAATAGAGAAAAGGTTTTTTCAATAGTAAGATTGTATTGAGATCCACACTTCTTAGGCACTACAGGTATGAGTATAAATTCATACAGCCCCTATAAAGGACAATTCAAAAATATCAATCAAACTTACAAATTCATTTATCCTTACCCCAGAAATCCCACTTCAGAAAACCAACTCATAAATATGTTTGCATCTATTTAAAATGATATATTTATAAAGTTATTTATTAGAGTTTTTTTTTCAAAATCCAAAAATTGTATTCATTCAAATCATTATCTACTGGGATATAGACAAATATAGTAGAACTCTACAATAGAATACTACAAAAGCTGCAAAAAAAAAAAAAAAAAGCAGAAACTCTCTTTTCTAGTTACTGCTGCCACATAACAAATCATCCTAAATTTCATGATATAAAACAACCACCATTTTCTTATGCTCATGGATTATCTGGGTCAATAATTCAGAAAGGGTGCAGTAGGGACACCTTACCTCTTTTCTACCAGATATGGGGGCCTCAACTGGGAAGGCATGAAGGCTAGGAGCTAACTCCACTGCTGGACACTGAAGTACTGGGAAGGTCTGCTCACTTATAATAATGGTGAGGACTGCCAGCTCTGGAACCTCCATTGTAGTTAAAGCTACAATACCTACCCATGGCCTCTCCATGTGATTTCTTAAGCTCCTTACACCCTAGTGGCTGGGTTCCAAGAGGAGCATCCTAAAAAGAAAGCGAGGAGGAAGCTGTATTGCTTTCTTTGTCCTAGCTTTGTCACCCAGTGTCATTTCCTTCATAGTTACATTCAGATTGGACTCATGTCTTGATGGAAGGAATGTCTAAGCCACATTGGAAAAAGAACGGGTGGGAGGGAACTATTGATGTTGCCATTTCTGGAAAATACAATCTGTTCCACTACTATGGAAAGACAGGATATAGAATTAAGTCAAGAGCAAGGTATTGAAATGCATGGAATATGCTACTGCTTATGAAAACAAAAGGGAAGAACTAACTATGGATAAAGAACATGAAAAAATATGTAAGAGACTAATAAAAATAGCTAAATATTGTAGGAGAAGTTTAAGGAGCTTATTTTAAAAAAAGGGGGCAGGGGGTAAATGAGGCCAGAAAGAAAACTATATCTCTTCTTTCTCTTCTCTTTTCTTCAAACATGAAAACATGCATCCTCTGAAAAAAGTGTAAAAACAATAATAACTGATAAACACAGTGACAAGCAACAAACATTTACACACACATGTAGCTAATTCTCCCTCTAAAATAATTATGTGGATTTATGATCTTTCCAAGTTTAAAGAAGTATTTACAGGTGAATCAAGAAAGAGCACCTTTCTTGATCCTTAAAATCACCTTAAATATTCTTTATGCTTAGAAAGAGAAAACTGACTTTTCCGCACTCATACTTTCTATTGAGGTCAGTGATAACTCACCGGCACTATAAGGCTCAGACTCAATTCTTCCTCACAGCATTTTGATTCTCACTGAAGGTTAAAATGCCAGTTGATTTTGAATGTTTGATAATAATCTCTCTCTTCTCTCTTTACCTCCCTCTCTCCTAATAAGCACTATTAATTTAGTGTTATCCTGGGACTGACTATTTATTATCGACTTCAAATGTATCATATAATCTTCACAATAACATTATGAGGAAGGAACTATTATTTTGCCAGTTTTACAGATGAGTTTGCAAAATACCAAAATATACACATAGTATGTAATGGAGACTGTGCCTGTAAAGGTTTGATCACCTCCAAAATTTAAATCTCTGAACTCAATTTCAAGACCTCAAATTCTAACACCTGGAGCTAACAGTCCTTTAGAAAATCCTTTAACAAACCACAAGGTCATTCAGTTGGAGGTAACTCTAAAGAGTACTTAAACCAACCTCTTCAATTATAGAAAAGGAAATTAAGGTTGGGGAGACAAATCATCCTGCAAACCCCATGCAGCTTTGTGGAGTAGAATCTAGATCTCCTGACTCCCAATGAAGTATGCTTCTTTCCACAGCAAATGTCCTCCTTCAGACAGGAATTCACTTGGCAACCTATAACCCTTTCACAACTGCCTGTGACAGGTTGTGTTCAGATCTAATCCATTTTGAGGTGTACTCACAGTAGCTGCAATAGCTGAGTGGGAGGCTGATCAGCATCACAAAGGGAGAGGAATGGTCCACTTCCTCTTGGCCTTAAAAAGATTCTAATTATGCTAATGTATTTAGACAACATTATTTATGACTGGTACAGGAGGCTGCTAACAAACAACCATGGAATTAGAATGGGCCCTAACCCGAGAATTCCTGTCAGTTTTGCAGATGAAGGACACACCCAGAGGAAGGTATTTTAGGTTCTGCCACTGTCCCTGGACTTCAAGCAGGACATCACCAGGAGCCATTTTGACTTACTAAGGCTAACTTTCAGTGTTCCTACTGCCCAGTTTATCCTGTGGGTGAAGTGAAGAGTATGTCCCAGCAGGAGCATAGACATACAATATCCATTCACACGTGCAGGAATGACTTCCTGAGCATCTTCTCTGTACCCCATCCTCTCCAGGCCAGGATGCAGCAAGACAGAGATGATCAGGTCCAGTCACTGACAGCTGCTAACCAACCAGCACATATGGATCAACTCACTTCCCTTGTCTATGCCAAATGTTAGCTACTTTATAATCCCTCAACTCTTCAATCAAAAACAAAACCAAAAGAGAAAGCCAGATTTTTTTTTTCAGTTTTCTTGAGACATAGTTGACAATGATTTTTTTAAACTTCCAGTTTAAGCCTAGTATTTCACACACATTTTTGTTTCCATGCACTAATCAATGCCAATACTCCTACTGTAGGTAAGAGGCAGACTTCGAAAAACTGGCTGTGCATTAAATCCCTAGTATTCCACCTATAGCCAAAGCCAAGTTTACGGTTGTAGTGGGAGGCATTTAAAAAAGCACCATAAGAGAATCTAATAGGAACATGAAGGCCCTTTAGTGGAAATTAACTTTGGATAGGACAATCGATGGGGTTTAAATTATTTATGTCTTTCTTATTTAATTGTCTCATATCAGATATTCACAAGCTAAGGCAAGTCTGTGACTTTTTCAGAGATGGCTGCCTTACCCAATGTGCTATTAACTGCTGTTAAAGAACAAAAAACCTAGTTCGAAAGAACTCAAATACATGGAGGCTAAAGAGCATCCTACTAAAGAATGAATGGGTCAATCAAGAAATTAATGAAGAATTTTAAAAATTCATGGAAAAAAATGAAAATAAAAGAACAACTGTATAAACTCTGTGGGACACAGCAAAGGCAGTCCTGAGAAGAAATTATATAGCAATATAAACCTTTCTCAAGAAAGAACAAAGTTCTCAAGTACACAACCTAACCCTATACCTAAAGGAGCTGGAGAAAGAACAGCAAAGAAAGCCTAAACCCAGCAGAAGAGGAGAAATAATAAAGATCGGAGAAGAAATCAATGAAATAGAAACCAGAAGAACAGTAGAATAAATGAAACTAGGAGCTGGTTCTTTGAAAGAATTCATAATATTTATAAGCCCCTGGCCAGACTTATCAAAAAGAAAAGAGAAAGGACCCAAATTAATAAAATCATGAATGAAAGAGGAGAGATCACAACCAACACCAAAGAAATACAAACAATTATAAGAACATATTATGACCAACTATATGCCAGCAAAATTTGACAATCTGGAAGAAATGGATGCATTCCTAGAGACAAATAAACTACCACAACTGAACCAGGAAGAAATAGAAAACCTGAACAGACCCATAACCAGGAAGGAGATTGAAGCAGTCAAAAATCTCCCAACAAAAAGAGCTCAGGGCCAGAAGGCTTCCCAGAGGAATTCTACCAAACATTTAAAGAAGAATTAATACTTATTCTCCTAAAACTGTTCTGAAAAAACAGAAATGGAAGGAAAACTTCCAAACTCATTTTATGAGGCCAGCATTACCTTGATCCTAAAACCAGATAAAGACCCCATCAAAAAAGAGAATTACAGACCAAGATCCTTGATGAACACCAATGTGAAAATTCTCACTAAAATACTAGCCAACAGGATCCAACAGTACATTAAAAGGATCAATCACCATGACCAAGTGGGATTTATTCCAGGGCTGCAAGGTTGGTTCAACATCTGCAAATCAATCGATGTGATATAATATACATTAATAAAAGAAAGAACAAGAACTATATGATACTCTCAATAGATGCTGAAAAAGCATTTGACAAAGTACAGGATCCTTTCATGATCAAATTCTTCAAACTGTAGGGATAGAGGGCACATATTTCAATATCATCAAAGCCACCTACGAAAAACCCACAGTGAATATTAATCTCAATGGAGAAAACCTGAGAGCTTTTCCACTAAGGTCAGGAACACGGCAGGGATGTCCATTATCACCACTGCCATTCAACATAGTACTAGAAGTCCTAGCCTCAGCAATCAGACAACAAAAAGAAATTAAAAGCATCTAATTGGCAAAGAAGAAGTTAAACCCTCACTCTTTGCAGATGATATGATACTGTATGTGGAAAACCCAAAAGACTCCACTCCGAATCTGCTAGAACTTGTACAGGAATTCAGTAAAGTGTCAGGATATAAAATCAATGCACAGAAGTCAGTTGCATTTCTATATACCAACAACAAGACAGAAGAAACAGAAATTAAGGAGTTGATCCCATTTACAATTGCACCCAAAACCACAAGAGTACCTAGGAATAAACCTAACCAAAGAGGCAAAGAATCTGTACTCAGAAAACTACAAAGTACTCATGAAAGAAATTGAGGAAGACACAAAGAAATGGAAAAATGTTACATGCTCATGGATTGGAAGAACAAATATTGTGAAAATGTCTATGCTACCTAAAGCAATCTACACATTTAATGCAATCCCTATCAAAATCCCATCCAGTTTATTCAAAGAAATGGAACAAATAATCCTAAAATTTGTATGGAACCAGAAAAGACCTCTAATAGCCAGAGGAATGTTGAAAAAGAAAGCCAAAGTTAGTGACATCACAATTCCAGACTTCAAGCTCTATTACAAAGCTGTCATCATCAAGACAGTATGGTACTGGCACAAAAACAGACACATAGATCAATGGAACAGAATAGAGAGCCCAGAAATAGACCCTCAACTCTATGGTCAACTAATCTTCGACAAAGCAGGAAAGAATGTTCAATGGAATAAAGACAGTCTCTTCAACAAATGGTGTTGGGAAAATTGGACAGCCATATGCAGAAGAATGAAACTGGACCATTCCTTATACCACACACAAAAAGAGACTCCAAATGGATGAAGGACCTTAATGTCAGGCAGGAATCCATCAAAATCTTTGAGGAGAACACAGGCAGCAACTTCTTCAACCTCAGCCACAGAAACTTCTACCTAGAAACATAGGCAAGGGAAGGTAAGGGAAGCAAGAGCAAAAATGAACTATTGGGACTTCATCAAGATCAAAAGCTTTTACACAGAAAAGGAAACAGTCAACAAAAACCAAGAGACAACTGACAGAATGAGAGAAGATATTCACAAATGACATATCAGATAAAGGCTAGTATCCAAAATCTATAAAGAACTTATCAACCTCAACACCCAAAGAACAAATAATCCAATCAAGAAATGGGCAGAGGACATAAAGAGACATTTCTGCAAAGAAGACATCCAGATGGCCAACAGACACATGAAAAAGCATTCCATATCACTCAGCATCAGGGAAATACAAATCAAAACCATAATGAGATACCACCTCACAACAGTCAGAATGGCTAGACTAACAAGTCAGAAAATGGCAGATGCTGGCGAGGATGAGGAGAAAGGGGAACCCTTCTACACTGCTGGTGGGAATGCAAGCTGGTGTGGTCATTCTAGAAAACAGCATGGAGGTTCCTCAAAAAATTGAAAATAGAGCTACCCCACAACCCAGCAATTACACTACTGGGTATTTACCCTAAAGATACAAATGTAGTGATCCTAGTGGAATACTATGCAGCCATCAAAAGAAATGAAATCTTGTAATTTGCAAGAACGTGGATGGACTAGAGGGTATTATGCTGAGTGAAGTAAGTCAATCAGAGAAAGACAATTATCATATGATCTCCCTGATTGGAGGAATTTGAGAGGCAAGGTGGGGGGCTTCGGGAGTAGGGAAGGAAAAAGTGAAACAAGATGGGATCAGAAGGGAGACAAACCATTAGAGACTCTTAATCTCACAAAACAAACAGAGTTGCTGGGGGATGGGGGGGTAGGGATAGTGTGGCTGGGTTATGGACATTGGGGAGGGTGTGTGCTATGGTGAGTGCTGCGAAATGTGTAAACCTGATGATTCACAGACCTGTACCCCTGGGGCAAATAATACATTATATGTTAATAAAAATTAAAAATTAAAAAAAAAAAAGATCAACACCGGCTGAGCTGTGTGGAGAACGAAAGAGCCCGGTACTGTAAATAAATCTAACTAAGTATTGTTTATTATTCTTGATTTCCAAGACCTTAAAATATCATTACGTTTGACTCTGTTTCCAACAGACAGCATAAAGCTCAAGTGCAGGGGAAAAAAAAAAAAGGACCGGCTCTACAGCTTAAACTGATACAAGTAGGTACCCAATCCTGTCCCATTGGGGTATTAGAAATACACCTTTCTCTGAGCTTGAACTGCTGCTCCCCTATATAACGTACAGATTTTCTTTTTAATTTTTTTATAACTTTTGTAAATTTTTTTCAGTATGCTTTTTTCTGATAATGATACTGCTTAATACATACATTGCGTCCACCATGACTTAACATTCTCATATCCCAAATATGCAGTAACACGTCATGCAAAAATTACTACCCTATGAGAAAGGAAATTTGAGTACTTAAACAAGTACTATCACTTCACAGCTAACTTTGAATAAGTAATAAACTCTGGACAATATGTCAAATCTATAAATGAGGTTAATCGGGCTCTGCCCTAATTTTCCATCACAAGTTTTATAAACCACAAATGGTGGATGCCTGGGTGGCTGAGTTGTTTCAGCATCTGACTTTGGCTCAGGTCATGATCCCAGGGTCCCGGGTTGGGCTACCTGCTCAGCAGAGGGTCTGCTTTTCCCTCTCCCTCTGCCGCTCCCCTTGCTTGTGCTCTCTTATCTCTATCTTTCTCTCTCTCTCTCTCTCTCTCTCTCTCGATCTTAAATATATAAATAAATAAAATCTTTAAAAAACACCCACAAATGGGAAAATTCATGCGAACAGTGCTTTGAATTTCATAAACCATAATAAATTTTTAAAGCATCATCTAAAGTCAAGATTAAAGTTGTTTAAAAGAAATCACTTAAAGCAAGCTGTCACCTCATTAGTGACGCTTCTTACCTGTCCCAAAGATAGTGTATTAGGTCTCTCCACAGAAATAGATGTATATATGTATAGATGTATTATATTTATATGTATATAAATATAAGAATACATATATGTATACTTAAATATGTATATGTATATATGTGTGTGTATATACAGAGAGCAATTTCTTTTAAGGGGATGGCTTATGTGACTGTAGAGGCTGGCAAGTCCAAATCTGAAGAATAAACCAGCAAGCTGGAGACCCAAGGAAGAGTTGCAGTTCAAGTCCAAAGGCAGCTTGCTGACAGAATTCCTTCTCCTTCAGGAAGGTCAACTGTTTTCTGTTATGATCTTCAACTGACTGGATGTGGGCCCATCCACATTACCACATAATGGAGGGTAAACTGTTTTACTCAAAGTCTACTAATTTAAATGTTAATCTCATCTTTAAAAAAAATATCTTCACAGGAACATTCAGGCCAGTGTTTCATCATTTATCTGGGTATTGTGACCTGGAGAGGTTGACACACAAAAATTACCACCACAGAGAGTTACCAATGAGGATTATCACAGAGAAAATACACAGAAGAATAAAGACTTTTTCATCTCCTCCAACCCACATCTATAGCACCTTGTATTAAAAAATGCACAAAAAATGTTTATTGAGTAAGTAGATGAAAACTAGAAACAGGTGTAGGTTAATATGGTTTCATGGTACCTTGAATTCATCTATAAATATCAAAATGAAGAGGAAACATCCAAAAGGCAAAACTGTGGATATTCAAGGGGTTGTCATACAAAATAGTTAGGATATGACACGGAAAGCACCTGACTTCCCCTTTCTTTGCCTGCTTCTCAGGCTCTGAAGTCATCATCTAATCCAGTAATGGCCCTCTTTCGTGCCCCCTTTCACTTGTTATAAAGTTCATACAGAACTTCTCTAGTTTACTGATCTACCCTTGTTTTCACCACCATATCCATAAATTAAATGAACTGTGCACACAACATTACCCTGCAAAAGATAACCTACCTCAGGTGGGAATTTCAAGGAATTACAAGCTTTAAAAATCCTAGTAAAATATCCCGTGTTTTATAATATTTTTATAAGTACCACTAGCTTGAAAAGAAAGAAAATAGAATGTGGTGATATCCAATCCCTCTATTGCTACACCTTTCTATTTAATCCAACAGCATTGGCTGAGTTGTGTAAATAATTAACCACGTCATGGTTTCTAACCCAACTAGGTTTGGAAAATGGTAATTTATTAGGCCAGAATCTTTAAGTTTTGTGCTTAAGGACAGATGGTTGATCGTAAAGTTTGTATTCCTTCCTACTAAATTAAATTGGGGAAAAAAGGTTTAGTTTCTACTATTTAGAAACTGCAAAATAGGAAAAGATGGGTAAGAAAAAAAAATCATTTTCTTTTCTTCATTGTACATAGTTGAAATCTTTCTTTGTTACATTTAAACTATATCCATGTACATCAAGTCTGTTTGGGACTCCTGCTAGTGTTACAGGTGGAAATAAAACCATTAATTTGAACCAGAAAAAAAAAATTAATCAACATTTCATGCCAGCTATAATATGGTTGTAAAACCAAGTATTGCTGTATGTTGTTTTGAAAGTACAGAATCTAAAAGGGAATTATTACCTGAAAAATAGTCAGGTGTCAATTGCACTTCATGCTCTGCCAGATAAATTGATAAAGAAGTATTTAGAATTGGCACATTTCTCCTGGCAGCTGTGCTGAAATGGCCATCAGGGTTGGTTAATTCCCAAGACAAAGGGTTGTAAATTTGCCCTTTGATAACTCATGCCCAGGAATGGAGGAAATAAAATCTCCCAAGGAAGAAGTAGACACTTCCTTTCTTGCTATGGTTGCTGTGCTGGGGTGAAGTAAGAATCATACTTAGACTCATAATATCTGACTATAAGCTCCTCTTCAGCCACATACATGTGGAGTGACTTGGCCATTACATAAATAAATGCTTAAATGTTGTTTTCTATCTATGACTAATGGAGATATAAGGAACATCATCATCTACTATTTAGAAACACAGTATATGAGGTATTCCCAAGAGAGAATTTCCTGTCATAAAGATACATGATTAATAATTATCCTCAGGTACTACAATGGCTCAGAGTCTACACCAACTAAAAACCTCAAAACACAAATAAGATCTCATCACATCATTAGGAAAACTAAGCTTTCTGAGCCTTTTAACCACTGATATTTTTTGGAACTCTAAAAAAAAAAAAAAAGATTATGAAGTATACTAACATTAACATTCCATAATAAAACTTTATAGTAATTTGAAATTCATTCGAAACTGTGTACATATTAATTCATATTAATCACTCCAACTTTCCCCTACAGAGAAAAGTGGACTTCCAAATTGACAAATGATATTTGAATCTCACTGACAACCCAAATACTACCTCATAGGTATAATCACAAAGCAAGCCTAACTTCTGTCTTACCTCCTCACTTAGAGTCTTTAAGGTCATATCAAAATCTCATCTTTGTAAATTGTGTAACACTTTACTTTTTGTTTGTATCTATTCTTAATATATAAAGTATATATATGAAGATATACTGGATATATCAAGATACTAATCTGTGTGTATCAGGATGAATTAGATAGAAACAGACTTTGTTTTCATGGAGCTTACTTCCTAGGATGTTAAAACTGCAGAGTAGTTTGGAACACATGGAAGATGTGTAAGGAGTGCTTTTTATCCTTATGCCCACAGAAATAAATCAAACTTAGCCTTCAACACCTAGTTTAAATGCTACCTTCTCTATGAATCCTCTCCTGATATCTGGCCCATTTGGAAGTGAATTTTTCCTCCTTTCAAAACCCATAGCAGTTCATTATACATTTATCCATCTCCTCACTCAACATATATTTGATGAATGCTTACTCTGTGCACAGAGTAACCATTCAAAAGAAAGACACTCACTGAATGAACCAATGAGTGCATGGATGTGAGCCAACCAAGTAAAATTTATCATCCACTTGGTAAAGACCAGGATTGATGCTAAGTACCCTACATGCACTTTTTTTTATCCCACAATAGTTCAAAGTGGTAGAGATTATTCAAAAGTCTGGGGTCTGTGGATAAAACAAAGAAAGGTCCTTTGAACCTTACATTCCAGTGGGGAAGTCAGACAATAGTTAAATTAAAAAATAAATACATAAAAGTTAGGTGGGATATCATAACTTAGTGTTTAATGTCATGAGGAAATGTAAACCATGAAACCGGGATAGGCAGGGAGAGTGATATAATTTTAGACAGGGGATTGAATTTGAGCGGTCTTAGGAATGAAGGAGTAGAACAAAGGACATACGTGAAGGAAGAGCATTCCAGTTAGAGGGAAAAGCACCTGTAACACCCCTGAGGCCAGAACATGGGAATGTGGCTGAAGAGGAGTAAGCGGGCAAAAAAGAGAAAACTAAGTCAGAAAGCAAGCTAAAATGCAGAGTTGTAGTATCTAGTAGATCATGTGAAGGAATGTGGTAGAAAATCAATATGAAACTGCCTTAAAATTTTGAAGTGTTTAAATTTCAAGAAAGCAGATGTAGTATGGTATAATATAGCAGGAAGAACATTATACTTGCATCCAAAAAATAAGCCCTGAAGAGAAGTAAACATGTGGATTCCTTCCTCAGACCAGGTTATTAAAATTCCCTGAGACTGTTCTCTGTTTTTTAAAATGAAGACAGTATTGCCTGAAGGCAGGGGTGAGAACAATACGGTCCTCAAATCTAAGAGTTAAACCTTAAAACTGGGACAAGTTATATGCAATCCCTTTTATATGAAAAGTGCCTTGAGGAAGAAAAAGTATTCCCTAGGCTGGAAGCAGAAAGGGAAAGAATCTGGCTGTTACTATATTGATAAAAAATCATATATCTCAAGAAAGAATGAGTCCATCAGAAAATGAATCAGTCAGCAAGGAGCAGGACAGAAAGGAAGGCATGAATTATCAGTATGCCTCCAGCACTGACTGGAGAACAAAGTGTCCTAGGAAGATAAAATGATGCAAACGTGTCCGATTCTCCTTATTGTCAAGACAGATCTATCAGACCATCAGAGTCTGATACCGTTAAACAAATGAGTTATCCGGCCAACTCTTCTTGTTCTGATTCCATGCTCACAAGCTACCTTCTGATAATCTAGCTTCCCAGGATTTTCTACGGAGAGAGAATGTTCTGGTGTGCTGGGAAGTTACATTTCTCTCTACAAATCACAGCATTGGCATTCTGTATTCTATACTTTATTCTCCTGTGGATTTAGCTGATGTGAATCAGCATGCCTAAGTCCAATAAAACTCTAAGAAACTGACACTGTCTGTTTTCTGAATCTGGAAGACGGAGGGGTCAGACTCTGGGTTGTGATGAGCTCAGCAGGTGAAGCCCCTCCAGGGGCTGTTGGGAACTAGCCAGCCACACACGTTATTTTTTAACTTCTCTGCTGCCTAATTCAAAAAGGTTGTGGGGTTTAGGTGAAATAATGTACTTGAAAGAGTTTAGGAAGCTGTAAAGTTCTTTTGAGGAACACTGCAAATTGCCTAAGAGATGGTAGAAGAAACAAACTAAGTATGTCCTATGCACCTTGCCCATCTGGATCCTTGGGACCATCTGGAGAATAGAAAAACTTCCAAGCTAGGAGTAACAAAATGGGTGTATCAATCCCATGAAGAATGTAAAACTCATGGGGACAAGTTCAGATACTGAATATACCATTTTTCCCTGAGTAATTTTCTTCAGGGACAGACATTCTGGATTTTCCTTTTAAGATTTCAACATTCCAGGGGCGCCTGGGTGGCTCAGTGGGTTGAGCCGCTGCCTTCGGCTCGGGTCATGATCTCAGAGTCCTGGGATCGAGCCCCGCATCAGGCTCTCTGCTCAGCGAGGAGCCTGCTTCCTCCTCTCTCTCTGCCTGCCTCTCTGCCTGCTTGTGATCTCTCTGTCAAATAAATAAATAAAATCTTAAAAAAAAAAAAGATTTCAACATTCCAATACAAAAATCTAGAATCACCACTAACTCTTTGGTGATATGTATATAGATACATACATAAATACACATATAAATATATAGTACTTATGATAACCAGGCAACAGCCCCAGCTACATAAGTTGTAAGAGCCTGTGCAGAATTAAAATGCAGAGAGCTTTGTTCAAAAATCAAGAAAAAAGTGCTGTAAAAGGTAATAAAAGATAAAGAACATTTCTTCCATGGACTCTCTGCTCACTTGTCATGGTGTCTTTCATTTGCTGATGCTACTCCAAGTAAAGAAAAATTAATTTAAAAAAACTTAGCCTGAGTTTTATTGTCCATCTTCATAATGTGCAATGCCAGCTTTAAATGAAAACATAAGACCACTCATCTTGCCCCTTGTTGCCCCCCTCACCCCAACCACCTGCTCCTGCTCCTGCTCTCTCTCTCAAATAAATAAATAAAATCTTTAAAAAAAAGAAAGAAAAGAAAAGAAAAAGAACACTCATCTTGTAGACCCAATAACCAAAATTACATGGTTCATATTTCTTACAGGTCACCATGCATTTGTATTTCTTTCTTGCTAGGATACAGGAAACACTGCACGAAAAATAATCCATCTGTTTTTAGAACATATTTTGATACACGCACATTCTGCTAACAATGTACCATCAGCTCACTAATGAATAAGGACAGACTGACAGGAGAAAGAACTATGAGTTATTTCCTTTTCCTTCCATGTCATTTTTAGCAAAGGTTGTTGACTAATACAAGGAAGGAACATGAGTAAGAAAGAATAGGGGTTTGAGTCATTGTGTTTCTTGAATGCCATTAGTCTTCTTTCTGCCTTCAAAGAAAGTTTTGTTTTAAGCAGAATTTGTGGTCTCTTGGGGCTGTGGGCAGTCTTACTTATCCAGCTATATATGCAAGACATTTCTTTGTACTTGCTTTGAGCCTCGTTGAACCCCCGCCACATTTGGGTCCACCAGAATTCTATGTTCACAGGCATCACAAATGTTATGTGTGGAGGCCGCAGCACAGAACACACTCAGACGCCTGCTTAAAACCATTAGGAATAATAAGAAATTGAGAATTTTAAGACAGCAGCAAAAGCACAACATTAAACCCAGCCTAGGATTGCTCTGAGCATGGCACAGGTCCTACCACCATGAAGCCAGCCCGGCCATACACCACTTGAAGAAAAAAAACAATTAAACTTTCATAACAACTGTGAGGATGACACTATAATAATCTTTCACTTCAGAATGAGGAAACAAGCACAGAGAAGTGACTCAAGTACTCATAAGACCTAATAAGTGGCAGAGCTGGGATTTGAACCCAGGGTCAGCTCAAACACGTAGTGCTGCTTCTCTTAAAGGCATTGATTTTATTTATTTTTTTATTTTTTTTAAAGATTTTATTTATTTATTTGACAGAGAGAGAGATATCACAAGTAGATAGAGAGGCAGGCAGAGAGAGGGGGGGAAGCAGGCTCCCTGCTGAGCAGAGAACCCAATGTGGGGCTCAATCCCAGGACCCTGGGATCATGACCTGAGCTGAAGGCAGAGGCTTTAACCAACAGAGCCACCCAGGCGCCTAAAGGCATTGATTTTAAATTCACTCCCAGGCTTCTTTGGCTCTTCCTAGCTCCTTTCCCTTCTAAAAATCCAAAAGACAATTCACATTCACCATAAAGAAACCCACAGATATTGTGGGCATTTAATCTAATTGACTACCCTTGACATTAGCAGGTATAATGAATAATAATAGTTATTAGTGAGTGCTTCCCTTGGGCCTTGCAATTTGATGAGATAGTTGTAGTTATTACCTGTGCTTACAGATGTGGACATAGAAGTTTAGAGAAATTAAGTAATCTTTGTCAGACTAATTAGGTAATAAGTGGAAGAGTCAGGATTTGGCCTCAGACAATTAGACATTAACATGCATGGGCTTACAGGCTTTGTCACAGTGCTATAATTTTCCCAATGTCCATTTTAATGGTGCCAAGAGTGAGTGACTGGGACCAGATCTATATAGACAGAGTTTTCTGCCAGATTTCTTTCCAATCTCGCAGGCTCAAAATGAGAGGTATAATTCAGTTGCAAGAATAAAGTGTTTGACATTCAAATGTGTACCCCAGTGCAAATCTGCTAAATAGCTTCTTCCTCTATAGAAAGTTTGAATAGATGAAGCCTAGAATGAAATGCCAGAAATACAAAGAACCCCCAAAATTTAGGATGCTGCCCTTGGGGAAACTGTTACCCTTAGTGGATAACCTCTGGGCAAATATTGGTAAAACTGGATGATTTCTCCTAATTGAATCCAACAGAGGAAACTCAAGTTCTGAGCTTGCCTCTGATGTCCATTAATGCTACATGATTCTTTGGATAACCTTGAGATCAAAGGAGATGGGCATAAAACTGGAAAGCTCCCAGATCAGTCTCAAAAGGAGTTTTCTATTCAGAAGCTGCTTCCAGAATAGCATAATTGTTACAGTAGATCACATAATTAAATAACAAAAGCATTATCAGAATAGCCATCTCCAAAAATCTTACTAAATTAGGTGACATAAAAAAGAAAAGAAAGCCTAAAGAAGTAATTTTAGCTTAGGACATAAAATTAACTGGGGAGCTAAGGGACTGTTAAAGTCCAGAGCCATGTGTAATGATGGAAGACTTTTAAATTCCTGGCAAATTTTCAAGGCACATCAAGGAAAATTAGGACTGTTCTTCCTAACAGATTTTTAATTATAAGAGCATTTTATTCAAAGGAGCTGAATTCTTTTACCCTCCGTTGTATATTCTGCAATTAATTGAAGATTCATCACAGAACACTTGGTTCTTCTACTGCTGTTCACCTAAGGAAATCAACATATCAGAGGCATTTTTAAAAATAACTGAAGACCTAAACTTATTTTAAAAAGCAAGAAATCAGGGCGCCTGAGTGGCTTAGTCATTAAGTGTCTGCCTTTGGCTCAGGACATGATCCCAGGGTCATAGAATCGAGCCCAGCGTGGGGCTCCCTGCTCTGCGGGAAGCCTGTTCTCCCTCTCTTACTCCCCCTGCTTGTGTTCCCTCTCTCACTGTGTTTCTCTCTGTCAAAATAAATAAGTAAATAAAATCTTTTTAAAAATGAAAATAAAAAAATAAAAAGCAAGAAATAAAGAGATTCTCACTTTCTAGTAAAAAAAAAAAAAGCAGCATTCATTCCATTCCCTATTCCTTTATTAGACCACACAGCTCCTGTATTTTCTTTTTTTAAACAGAAGTTGTCTTAACTTGAGTTCTTTCACAAAACAGAGCCAGAGACAAAGGATTACATGTAATAATTTAGTAGGAAATTTGATGGAGGTGTCAGGAATAAGGGATAGGGGAACTGAAATAGGAATGAGGGAGAGGAATATGAGAAAGCATTACCGAGTTGGCCACTGCTACTATGGGGAAAAATGGTGCTCTATTTAAAAGAATCAAATGAGAAGTCATATGAAATGCATCTTTGCTCATGCATCTGCCTGAGACAAAGAAAAAGAGGCATTTATCCATTGGCCTTTATTCATTGGTCAAAGGACCCCCTTCCAACACCACACACACACACACACACACACATACTCTTCAGGATTCCACACATGTGAGTACTAAGTGGGTTCTTGTGAATATCACAAATCATCGTGAAACAGAAGCTGTAGGTCAGGCAGCCCAAGACATGCACTGGGCAAACCTGAGATTCATACTGTCAGGGACTCCTGCACGCAGCTGGGGCGGGGAGCGGGGGGGTCACCAACACAGAACAAGTCACTGTGGCTGCAGTAAGAGGTATGGTGGAGAGGAGGTGAGAGGTTCATAAGAGAGAAGCCCCACAGAGTCAACATGTTCACCTTGAACCAATTTCCACTGGAGCTCTGACCAGCTGTTTCACATTCCCATGGTGCAGATAAATTTTACAATTCTATTCTTAAAGTAATAATAATGATGTTTCAAAGGATTCACAAACATATCTTGCAGTGGATTTAAACTGTCTCCATTCCCAAATCCCACACCATCTTGAACATCTCTCTGCTTCTAATGAAGAGAGTACCCCCACAAGGGTCTACATTAGCCCTCAATGTTTGCTGGCCGATGTTAGGGTTACCTCCCTGCATTGACAAATCTAGCAGTCTGCTCTCTGCCTGGACATTCTGTCCATTCCATTGCATTGCCATGGTTAGGCAGCTTCTCCATGAAGACGAGTATTTTTTGCTTCTACTGGTATTTTTCTTCAGCTTATTCCATTTCTCTGCTGCTCACCTCCCTTCTCTCTAAAAGTGTGATTGCCTCAAAACTCTGACCGCCATCTGCAAAATTCCCTGTGATGCTCCCAACCACAGAGAGTCTTTTCTCCCACTCCCAACCTTCTAACTGTTCCTTCAGCCATTTCCTCTAAAGCCCCATCATTAAGTGTGGAAAGCAGAATCTCAAATGCAATCTGTTCTAATGAGACTTGTGACCTTTCTCTCTGAAACTCTTTTGTGTTTCCGATTTCACACTAATTCTTGCACCCTCCTCGGTCCTAAAGTCTTGTTTATCAGTGCCCTGCAAACACTGATTCTATACATTTCTCAAGAAGAAATAGAATGTGATCAGCCCCTTTTAAATAATTCAGTGGAAAATGCACCCAAATCGTAAATCCCCTGGAGTTCATTTTCATCTTCATTTTAAGAGTTCCCAATATGGTGAACTCTTGGTATTAGAAAAGTTTGGGGGGAAAGAAAGTTAATGTCTGGAAGAAATCTATCCACTTAGGACCAGCCAAAGGTTTGGCTCAAACACTGTTTAAAACTTTTTATATACATACTTACCTGGCAGGGGAGATACCATGATCACGAAGGTGGTTTTCCCAGGGCGAGGCTTATCCATTGCACTCCGGATGTGCTGACCCCTGCGATTTCCCCAAATGTGGGAAACTCGACTGCATAATTTGTGGTAGTGGGGGAAAAAAAAAAAAAAAAAACTTTTTATATACATAGTCATATAATCCTGACTTTACATACATGAATAAATATGATCATATGCATTGCTTTTAATTCATTTTTAATTTGTACTTTACTTTTTTGCTTTGTTCCCAGTTCCCCACCCCACCTACATAACTTCTCTACTGCCTCCTCCCCACTAGGCAATCCAAGTCAACAACCTAAAATGGATCCTCTCATAGTTTTTCTCCATGCTCATGTAGTCACCTATACGTAACACACCCACATACAAATAAATACACACACATATCCAAACACAGTCTTTAGCAATATATTACAAAAATGAAATGATACACAGTATTTTAGCTGTTTTTGTAAAGTGTAATGTAATTTCGCAGAAATCTTTCACAGTCCCTGGCATAGTTCTTATGCATTGTTTTTAGTGATTTGGAAGCACAAAAACTTATTTATGGATTTTTCTCCTACTCTGAGTAATGTAGGTCTAAACAACCTTGTAGCTAATCCTTGTGGAACTAAAGTTTTCTTTAAATAGAATAGATTATCAGGAAAGAGATTACTGGATATAGATGGTGATACAGGCTTTTTTTTATATAGATGGCGGGAATTGTGTTCATATTTCTTTTAGCATTTTATCAGCATGCCACTTTTCCCACCCCCATGTGGCAACAGATTTTGTTAATTTTAATATTTGCCAATCTAAAGAGTAAAAAGTGAAATCTATTACTTTATCTTTTCCTGACTACTAATGTGTTTGTGCATTTTTTCATGTATTAGTAACCATGCAGACCTTCACTGCTGTATTTTCTTCATATTGACTGTGACTTTTCTATCATTTATAGCCTTCCTATCTATTTTTGAATCTTTTATACAGACAGATGTTGCTTTTTCCACTGTTTTACAAGTTGGGATTTTTTCTTTCCAAATTTATTATTGGTTTATTCATTTATGGCATCTTTGCCATAATAAGATTTTTAAATTATATATACTCAATTGGTTTACACTTTTCTTTTATGGGTTTTTAGTATTAGAATTAGGACCCTTTGTTTGCCTCTAAAGTATTCAGTCTTCTATATTTTTCTTATAAGATTTTTATTCTATTTTTTACATTTAAATATCTAAGCCAACTGGAGATTTTTTTTATGTAAAGTCAGAAAAAGCCCCATTTTTAAGTTGTTCTTGGTGGACAGCTAGCTGTGCTCTATGAAATAATACATTGCTTTTATTTGCTAAATAATGCAGGTATTAAATAATCCATTGTTTTCTACTATACTGAAATCTTGCCATTGTCATATATTAAGTGCTCATATATACATCAGGACCAACTTTTGGATTCTCTCAACCTTCCCTGTTTTCCACTTTATCTACGATTATAGTTATACCATAATGATTTATGAACAGAAGCTTTCTGTTTAGTAATATATTCTGAATCTCTAAGGCAAGTCACTTCTCACTGTCCCTCCCCTGGGTATTCTTGAAGATTTACTCTCACACATAAACCTAAAGATCATCTTATTAAACAAAAAACTATTGGGATGCCAACTATATATGTATTAAATATACATTGAGTTTGGGAGAATTTATATTCTTATATTATTAATCTTACAAAGCAAGACCAAACCTTGTTTAATATCCTCAGATTTTATAATGTCCTTCACACGGGTCTTATGCCATTCTTCTCAAATTTACTACTAAATAATGTGTTGATATTTCGGTATTAAGGGTAGACTACTTATCCTATATCCTTCTTGAGGTACTAAGCTCAATTGCTCTGTTTTAGACTTGGCTTTGCTGGGTACCATGTTTCCCAAAGCCACCCTCCTTGTATTGTTATAGGTTGGAGCTGGCCACAAGTGATGTTGCATGAAATTTTGGAGGTGGAAATGAAGCAGCCGTCATCAGGCTGAAAACAGAGACACAGTTTCCAGTTTGCACTTTTTTTCCCCAGCTCTCCCTCCTGGTCACTGGTCCTACTGACAGACAGTGACCTGCCTCCAATAGTTGCTGACAGAGGCAGTGGCCATAAAGAGCCGGCACTCATCCACTAGCATATACACAATCTTCTAGGAACTTCTACACCAGCTTCCTTCACAGTTCAAATGAAAGTGACCACACATACCCATCTTCTAGGTGTGCAAGCAAGTGACTATCTGCACCACTGCTAATTAGTTATTTTTCTCTGCTTTTTTGACTCTCCTTTGGGGACCTTTACTTTCCAAGCTCTTCCCACACTGAATTAAATTTTAACTCCTATAATAAATTTTCCCTCCTGTAATACTCTTAGTAATTCCATTTCCCTGAATAAATCACAACTAACACCATGGGGTATTCTTTTATATGTTTATATTATACCCAACCAATGTACTAAATTATCTTATCAATCATCTTGGATTTTGGAAAAATATCTTCTGTTTTCTAGTATACAATATTATTATCAAGAAAAAAATATAGTTTTATTTTTTCAATGCTCATACCAGTCTTCTCTTCCTTTATTTTTTCTTTTTCTTTTATTTGTTAGAACCTCTAGATCACTGTCAAGTTAAGACAAGGAAACCCTAACATACGGGCTGGTGGTACAGTAGCACGCAGGCTGCCAGTCCCATGATACCATCTTAGAAGGAAGCCTCTCTGCTCCTTAGTCTCTCCATGCTCCCTGTACTTCAAGGATGGGAGGCCTCAGCCCATCAGCTCAGCTCCTTGATTTCTTGGAATAGATAGTCTGACACAATCACAAAAGGCTGATGCTTATACCCTCCTTTCCTTAAAACCTAGCCCCTACCAGGACCAGCTTCATGGGTGTGTGATCTGTGTGGTTACACAGAGTCCAAAGCCTAGAAAGTCTTCATCCAAAGAAAGGAAGAAAGGAAGAAAGAAAGAAAGAAAGAAGAAAAAAGTCTCATGCTTGCTTTCATGGTCTGCTGAAATTCTTAATAATTTCTGAATAAGAGTTCCTGCACTTCTATTTTACACTGAGCCCCCAAATTATGTAGCTGGTCTGGCACCCACATATCATTCAGCTGAGTTCTTAGGGACCTCTGAGTTGTAATCATTGTCCCTGAGCTATGAGGTATGAACACTTAGTCTCCGTCCTGATCCCCACCAGTTCTCACTAGCTAGATTCCCACAGCCCTTTACTTTTTGCTTTGCTCCCAGTTCCCCACCCCACCCACATTTACTTCCCTCCTGCCTCCTCCCTATGAGGCAATCCAAATCAACAACCTAAAATGTATCTTTTCATAGTTTTTCCCACAGCCCCCAATGTATCATGTGCATGAGTGTGTCGTCCCAGCAGCCATGTGACCCACAAGACAGAAGTCCTGCAATGGAAGGAGAGGGGTAAAATAAACAGGGGTTGGATACTATTTTCCTAGAATTTGCTGTATTTTTAATGTGCTTGCCTTAGGGTTCGAAATGAGTGTAACTGTATATTTGTATCCCAAAAAAGGAACTAAATGATTCTAATAAAAGTGAGAGCAAAATCCACCGGCATTATTAAGGAAGAAAATAGGTTCAGTGCAAATGAATGAGTAGAGAAAAGATCAAGACAGAACCAAAGAACAAAAGGGTTAACAGTGGATAAGATTGGGAAAAATGACATTTTTCCTGATTGTATAGTCTGCTGAAAATAACTAAAGGTTGATAGCAAAGTTCAATAATAAAACACCCACAGTTATTGAAAATCTTCTTTATCTGTTACTTACCTGTCCTTAGTCAAGCTGGTATGCTTAATAAATTTTAAACATCCTTAAAAAATTAAGTATTTTTAGGGTTTGTTTTTTTTTAACCTCCTCATTCTGAAACTTCAAGAATCCTTGTAGAACAGTATAGATGTAGAAGATATGCAATATTGAATTTAGTGTAACTGAACACCAGGATGTATCTTGGGAATTGTATATATAATATAGGAACTACAACATCAACAAATATTTTGAGGGTTTACAACCCGCCAGGCAATGTGTGTATGTGTGTGTGTATGTGTGTATGTTTAAAGATTTTATTTATTTATTTGATAGATGGAGATCAGAAGTAGGCAGAGAGGCAGGCAGGGGGCGGGGGAAGCAGGCTCCCCACTGAGCAGAGAGCTGGATATGGGGCTCGATCCCAGGACCCTGAGATCATGACCTGAGCTGAAGGCAGAGGTTTAACCCACAGAGCCACCCAGACGCCCCTCAATGTGTACTTTTAACCCTAAAAAGAATCCTATATATTGAGCTCTGTTGTTATTTTTATAAAAATAAGGAAGGATACCAAACTTCAAAGAAATGTAATGACAATTGTAAGATCACATAGGAACCAGAATCCAAGTCCAGAAAATGCCTAATAATATTTCTTCCTATAAAGATGTAATACTTGGGGCGCCTGAGTGGCTCAGTGGGTTAAAGCCTCTGCTTTTGGCTCAGGTCATGATCTCAGGGTCCTAGATCACGCCCCGCATCAGGCTCTCTGCTCAGTGGGGAGCCTGCTTCCCCCTCTTTGCCTGCCTCTCTGCCTACTTGAGATCTTTGTCAAATAAATAAATAAAATCTTAAAAAAAATTTTTTTTAAAAAGATGTAATACTTACCCAAAGCCCATTTGATCTATCTAGTAACAATCTATTCCTTTCCCCATTTTAATCATTAACTCAGATTATCAAAAAAATCTTAGAAATCCAGATAGAGAGATCCTTTGCCATTGATACCTGATTTCGAGACATGTACCATGTTTCTAACCATATAGATGAGGACAGTTTACTAGTGTGTGTTTTCCCATGCGTGTATGTGTGTTTGAAAAGGGTGGTAGTCTGGTGGGTGTTGGTGGGAGCAGTTCTTTAAGAGTTCAGGACTAGGCCATATGATCCTTAATTACTTGCCATATGATCCTTAACTAATCTGAACAGTTACCAAAATAGAGATATTTCTGATAATGGGTAAAGACGCAGATTACCAATCTATCTACCAGCCCTATCTACCAGTCAGCACAGCTGATAGATCTGGGATAAATCATAGCCTGGAAATTGGTAGTCCCCATTACAGAACACCCACACTCTTTTGAGAATCCCTCTAGGAAGGCCTATTCTCAGAAAAAGTATGTGATTTTCTCTAGACAAAGGAATTCTTATTTCCTTAGAAACCGTATCTCTGGTCTCTAGTCTCACCAACTCTTACCACTTTATGCTTCACAGTATGTTGCCTTCTGCTCCTAAATGACACAAGATTCTCATGAATAAAGTAGCATATGGGCTTCCCATCTTTCTTATTCCATCTACATAATCATCATATGATTCTGATTCAATACTTTGTAATCAGTCTTCTGCGTCTTATTTTTAAGTGGTCACAGACCATAATTATAACCATCAAAAAAAATTCTTTCAGTCAATTAACAATTTTCTCTAACAGGGAAAGTTAATCCCAAGAGCAGGATAGGATAAGGTAGCAGGATAGGAGGAGCCTTCACATTTGGGGGCACTGGGAAATCTGAAATAGATTTAGAGTTTTGTTAGGTTGAGAGGTTCCTTAGCTGGAAAAGTGAGGAGGAGAAGCCAGAAGAAAAGGAGATGGAGGGGAAGGGGAGAAGGAAAAGGAAGGGAAATGAGCATAGTGAGGTATAACAGTGAGGTTTTAATGAGAAAGAGAGAAATCATTTCAAGTATTTATATCAGAGGGGATTTAATTCAGGGAATTGGTTACACAGGTAATAGAGGAGCTGAGAAGTCAAGGTAATCCCAAGATTACCAACAGCAAAAAACCACTCTACCATAGAGCTGGAGAGATAAAGGGAGAGAGTGGTTCAGTGTTACTAACCCCCAGGGACACTTGACAGGACTAGAATATGACAGACCTATCACTAGGGAGCCAGGTCATGGAGGGTCCCAGACTGGTCAGAGAAGCAAAACAGGAAGAGGACTTCTTTCTTCCAGATATTCAATATTGAATTTTCTTACCCCAAAACTTTTTTTGGGGTAAGAGAGTTGGAAGGTAGTTGACATGGAGCCTGGGATATATAGCCTTATAGGTCTCAGCTTCCCTGAGATACAGAGAAGTGCATGAGGAGAGCCAAAATTGCATCTGAGGAATATATCTGACTGGCTCAGTCACAGTAGGTAAAGTCAGAATCCCTGTCAGCCTTGAGCCAACCACATTATCCTTATGACAGCCATGGTCCATACAGAAAAAGGTGGCAAAGAGAAACTGAGGAGAATATTCTACTCATAAACGTATACTGCACAAAATAGAGAAAAGATTCAGCAGTGCCCATTGAGAGAAATTATTATGGCAAGAATGAAAGGCCAATAAATAACTGAACACAAGTACCTAGAAAACTGTTAACACAGGTGGATGATGAAAAGGTTAGCGTTCAAGACAGAAACTGGCAATGACCCCTGGGAAGTGAAGGGGATAAGATAAAAACTCATCGTTTGGGAAGAATTAGCTGCCTTTTGAATTGTCTGAACTGTCCTGGGGGACAAGAAAAGGCTGAGCTCCCCAAAGAAGATGAGAAATAAAGGTGTTTCTGTTTTGTTTCATTTAGCCTTAAATTCTCAGTGGCTCCATGATCATGAATATGCCCCATGATGTCAAGTCTGAAAGAGCAATGAGTAAAAGGATCTAACCAGTCATGACCCCTAATGACACAACTAAAGCGTCCGTCCATGTTAACCTATGACTGGTTTACACTTAGAGACTTTTATCATCCCATCTACCCTGGCTCTTAAGCTTCCTGTCAGGCTGCAAACACAAAAGTCCCTTTGTCTTCATACTACTGATTTCAAAGTGCGTGGAGCCCTGACCATATTTAAATCAGCATCACTGAGAATCTTCATGTTCTTTTTTTGTTTGGTTTGTAATAAGAATCTCTGATGGTGAGACATTAGATTCTTCATTTCCAACACACTTCAACCAATATCTATTTATACTTCAGTTTCAGACTGACTATATTTGGGACTCTCTGGAAGTCCCTTTGGGGCCACAACAGAAGGAAGAAGCAAGAAATGGGACAACAGTAGCATAAAGCTCTAAATATCTACCCTTTCCCTGTAACAGTTTACATGTCGGTCTTCCCACTAAGAGGTCATTTGAAGACTTTATTGTATGGTGAAAAGGGAAGGGAAGGATGAAAGTAAGGGAGGGGGAAGAGGGAAGAAAAGGGAAGGGGAAAGGGAGTGAGAATGGAGAAAAGAAGGGAAAGGGGTGGAAGGGAAGAGAAGGGGAGAGAAAAGTGTGTATGTAAATGATATGTATATATGAAAGGATATCAAAAATCATGGCTCTATAGAAAATTCTCCTTCAGTACAGGCTCATTTCAATGACTATACTATATACCCTTATCTTGTTACTTGCCTGAGGTCACCTTCTAGGTCAGACTCAGTGTTTCATTTCCTGGAGACTCCCATCCTAGCAAGTTGCTAGGTATCTTCAGCAACCTCATAATTTTGTAGGTTTTGTAGGTTTTAGAAGACCTACTTCAGTGTTCTGGCACTTTCCATGATTCCTCAAAGACTGCTGATAGTGACTACATCTGTCACCCTATTCACATCAGAGAGCACCTGCACCGGGCCAGGCACTGTCTAGGCACTAGAGATTCAAAATTAAATCAGTCGGAAAAGTGACATTTTGGTTAATATCTGTGAAAACCTATACACATTTGAAAAGTTGAGCACATTTCATCCTTTGCCTTTGGCTTTATTTCCTCAAAGCCATTATGTCAAGTATCTCTGGGAAAGAAATCAAAGAATAGAAGTTGAAATTGAATAACTGACCTTTCTCATAGTCATTTGTAAACATTATATCACTTATCTACACACTAGGTCTAGACTGTTCTCATTAATCTTCTTATTGCAACAATACCTATAAAAATATCATGCTGCTTTTGGCATTATTTTGTGTTTTAGACTTTTGAAACAGTTATTGTGTTCTTTGGTCCTAATTTTATTATATGCCATTCATTCTATCTTCTGCGCATGGCCTGTGAATAAATGTGTGCATTCATGTATTAATAAATGTTTATTTGTACCAGATTATCATATGCTAGTATTGGCAATTCCACAATAAAAAGATAGCAACATTTCCCAACTTTCTACAATAAATATATAATAATGTTATCAAATATATATAACGTTTATATATTTTAAGGTGAAAAAAGAAAATAGTGAGAAAATAGTGAGATTTTCTTTAAAGAGTTTTCTAATTCTCTAAGGAGAGAGAAAAGTCTTGGGCTTTGAAAAAGAAAATAGAGGCTTCCATTTGCAGAATGATCCATGTAAGAACATAAATGGAAAAAAAAAAGGATTGGAACAGAATTAAACAAAAGCAAAAAACAAAGGAAAGGAACCCATATAGACTGTGTTATAATAAGAAAAAAAAAGAGATCAGCAGAATGTTTAAGAGAAAAAGATTAGAGAATATGCTATCTCCTAATTAAAAAGAAAAAATTAAATAATACACATATTTTTAGACCTGTCATGGGAGGAAAGTAAGTTATCTTTTCTCTAAAAGATAAGGATGAAAGCTAATGCCAGGATGCCAATCTAAGAATAAAGAGAGAATTGTGGTATGGGGTCAGAAGGCCAGGGTTTGATCCAAACTTCACTACTTAGCTATATGGCCTTGCGCCTAATGTTTAACCTTTCCTAAATTAAAAATCTCATCTTCTGTGTTTGTACAGCAGAAACTGTATCTGCCTTATGGTGTATAGTGAGGATTAAATAAGGGAAATAACATATAAGCTGCTTGGCAAACTTTAAAGACCTTCCCCAATATGCAGATCCACAACTCATAAAAACAATTATTTTAAAATCAGAACTCGCAGCACCAAAAGTTAGCATATTGTTCATGAAGTGTAATTCATGAAGCATGATTCAGCCAACATTAATTAAGCACATATTATATAATCAGTGAATGTGCTAAGTGCTGGGTGTATGAAGATGAGCCATATGTAGCTATACATTATGATAAATAAAAATTTTGAGAAGAGAACAAAGTAGCACAAAGTAGGAGCAAGCTAGTTTTAGGGAAAAAGTAGCACTTAAAACTGGGTCATTGAGGATTACTGTTATCAATGGAGTTTGTAGAAAGCTATTTTTAAAATAACTGAGGTAGAAGTAAAGACGTGCTAACAGTGGTAAAAATTGTAAACAGTGTGAATAATAATATTTTTAAATTTAAGTACGGAGTTTATACCATTGACATCTCTAAACATATGAATTAGTTTTGTTTGTTTGTTTTAATGATGGCCCAAAGCCTGTTCAGAATTACACAGAACATATGCATATACAGAAATGGCTGGTCCTAAGGTCAACCACTTAATGAACTTAAGAGAAACCATACATTAACTGAGGGAAAGCAGGTATGCATTATTCTTAAAGCACATTTTTATAAAGCAAACCATGGTATTTTCTTTAAAATCGGATAGACGCTAAAATAAAGACAAACGTTATTTAAGCACGAGAAATGTAAGATCCCATCATGCCAATAATGAGAAGGTTAGGAGTGAAATTAAGCTGACAAAGGGAATGAATCAAAATTGTTCATATACTCACCCTAAGGCACATAATCCATAGAAAACACATAAAGGTAGGAACTGCCTCAGGTTAAAATGGAAAAAGATTAGGGATGGGCAAGCCAAGCTCAGACACAGTTTACACAATCTATATCACACAGATTTCAATAGAACAGACCCTAAACACCTCAAGAATACATTCAAATAAGCTAAAATATGAACCAACTAACCAGAGTCAAAACATCAAAACAGACAGGAAGTATAGAATTGAAATTATAGTATTAAGATAGAAGGTGAACCAGTAAGAATTGTTACAACACACTTAATAGAGGAAATAGCTGCCCCTGAAAAAAAGAATTAAAAGAAGTAACAAAAGAAGTTAACTTGTGGGATGCCTGGGTGGCTCAGTGGCTTAAGTGCCTGCCTTTGGCTCTGGTCATGATCTAAGAGTCCTAGGATCAGCCCTCTGTTGGGCTTCCTACTTCAGTGGGGAGTCCGCTTCTCCCTCTCCTTCTGCCCTTCTCCCCACTGCTCATGCTCTTTCTTTGTCTCTCAAATAAGCAAATAAAATCTTAAAAAAAAAAAAGAAGTAAACTTGCATTACTTTTGAAGTTACTCTACCTAGAATCCTATTGTTCTAATCTACCAGTGTCAATCTCCCTTCTGGTAATAGCATGTTGACTTTCCTCAGGTACTCTTCTTTTTCAACTCTAATCCCATAATTGTTTGGACTCCTATAACCAAGAACATCTTCTTAGGTCAGGTTCTTTTGGAACCCCACCCTGAGCCTCAGATTTGAATGCAGATGATTCATTTCGGAAGTGTCTCTTGGATAAATCAGCAAGAAAGGGAGTGAAGCAATAGGAAAGAGGAGTAAGTCACACAAGTGTATGATTTCAGGTATAGTTCCAACATCAATCCGAAGCCAGAGAGAGATCTGGAGCATAAACTGTAAATTACAGTTTGTATTACCTCTTGGCAAAGGAGCTGAGCTTTTATATACCATATCAATCTAATCAGTGGCTATGGACTACTTTGGGACTTATACAGAATCCCCCACATCTGGCTTCCCCATAACATGTCTCTCTCCACGGCCGGGGAAGCCCAGGGAAATCCTCTGAAGATTGCAGCTCCAAGACCAATAGTAGCAAAGACACAGAGATAAAGGATAGACTCAAAGGACCTTTAAAGTAAATCTAAAGGGATATTTTGGGGGCACTAGAAGTCTCCAATATAGGTGGACATATGAAGTAAGTCTGGCCAAAAGTATATTCCTTACCCCTGGACATAACAAATCCTTTTATAACAGAAGTAGCCAAAGTCTGTCTAATCAGACCATTGAGACGCACCTAAAGAATACAGAGAGGTTCAACATAAGTCTAGAGTTTCTGGCAGTCATCTTTCCATGATAAAGAGAACAGTTGTCTGGAATAGAATACGTTGAGAGAGAATCAAAATAAAGGGTGATGTGTGCAAAGTTGTGCATGGTGACATTATCTGAAATACTCTATCACCTGGTTTGATATCTAAACTGGAGTTTTTTAATAAATTCCCTTTTAATGCTTGAGGTGGTTTGAGTTGGGTTTCTCTTACTTGCAATAAAAAGTCATATTTTAATAATCACTAACAAGGTAACACTGTTGAACCATTTTCTGAAGCCTAAATCTACATATATTTACTCTATAAAATCTATTTGCTTGACATAAAATATCTACATGTATATCTCTATTGAAGGGAGCTATTATCATGGCCTGGTGAACAAAAAGTGGAAATTTAGAAGGTCGACCATGTGTCTTTCACAAGTAGGATGACTAGCTATGATCAATACAGAACTGTCTTATAATTTAATACTTTTGTTTTACTCAAGGGAGGTTGAAGAAGAAAAATTAATGATGGCCAATCTTTCAGTTCCACCTCTCTATACTGAAAAACAGATGGTCAGGGACAGCTTCATAAAACACAGAGTGAAACTCACAGTACGAAGAGAAAATGCTGAGCACCCAAAAGAACGAAGGAAAAAGAATGAAAAAAGAAAAAGGCAAGATAGTCAATATCTATGGGAGGGTGAATCTGGTAGGAGATTTGGCAGTCATACAGGAAATAAAAATCCCTAATGTATTTTGAAAGTTTTTAGTTACTGGTAAAAGCAAATCTAAGCATTTAAAATGTGACTATTTTAGTCTAACTACTGTTTATCATAACCTATGTGGTTTAAATGAGTTTCAATGTGAAATATAAATTTGAAAAATATGAAATTCATAAAAAAGAAAATTATGTTTATTTGTTGTGTAGTGGGTCTAAACTGTGAATTCAAGCTTTCTTTTGGTTATTGTCCTTATATTTTGTAGTTGGCTTATTATTTTCACATAAACACATTTTGGAGGCAAAAAAAACCCCAAATTTTTAAGTATTTAGAGGAATCAATATTAGAATCTGCTGCAAAATGTCCATTACTTCTCTAATCCCTAGGTTTACCTCAAAGATTAATACAAATACAGTATTTCCCCAATTCTAGAAGTTGAGTCCCTCTGAGCTCTCTAAAATGTATCTGACCTTCTAAGTCTCCAGGATATTTTATTCTTACAACTTTTCCCTTTTGGGCTTTTCTCTTATAGGTTACCTTTCCTTTTGAGCATACTTAAATCATTACACAGAAATTCCCACCTTAATTTCATTCATGGCACCCAGTCCACGATGCACTGGTGTTTTCTGTACCAGATCAATTCCTCACACAAGAGGCCAATATCAAATTAGTATCTTGGACAGGGGTATCCTTCCAACCCCATGAGAATATAAACCCATGGGATTAGAAACATTGCCTATTTTGTATATCACTATAACTCCAGCACTTAGGCTAATGCCTAAAGAGGAATAGATGCCTATATATATTTGATGAGTAAATTAGGAACTAAATAAATATGCAAAATAACTCAACATCTCCAGAGGATCTCATTAATAAAAGCAGTATGATTATTCATGTTCTTCTCTTCCCTTTTTAAAAAATTCACTCTTAAAACCATTTGATGGGGCAGGACAAGATAACTGTCCCTATCAGTAGGGGCTTGGATGGGAAAGTTATGGTGGTACAAAAGAAGATGTCAGAAATCCTGAGCAGAGAGGAAGGTGGCTATACCCAGGTAGTGTATTATTGTTAGATATAAGGTGTTAGAACTTAAACAAGGTGAAGCTAGTGTCCATGCAAGGGGTGAGCCCACAAAGTGAGGAGAGTAGCAACAGATAGAGAGATACCCCAGAGAAATAAACTAACATTCCAAAAGAGAGGCAACCTGGCATGTGGTATCAGAGCTCAAGCAGAATGCGAAAGGCAATCGCCAGAGGTGAGGGCAGCCCACTATGCAGAGTCAGATTCAGAGTAGCTGAGCTGAGTATTTGTGAGAAGTGGGGGAGCCAGTCTGGTGTAGGTTGTCAGAAGCCAAGCAGAAAGAGGAGTAGCACCATGGTGGTTGCACCATCAGGTTGAACTTCTACCCACCTCCCTGTATATTAGGCCATGACATCATCAACCCAGGAAGCCACAGTGAAATCACTATCATTAACTGTCATCATAATATTAATACTAGAACTACCTTTTATTAGACTTCTACTATGTATCAGGCATGTTCTGGGTACATAATGCTATTTTCCATCCTCATGAAACCCTAAAATAACTTGCAATATTTATACATTAAAGATGAGTATATGAAGGTTTGCAGTAGTTGAGTAATTTGACCAGGGTCACATGGCTAGTTGGTGCTGGAAGTAGAATTCAATTTGAGATCTGTTTGCCCCGAACATCTATATTTTCTACTATTTATATATCTTTCTGTATAAACTTTCAAAATGTTCTCTAATGTAACTTTCCTCATTGTTACATTTTTTGAGCCATGGTCATGGTGGCATTTGATATACTCATTAAAAATATCAGTTGATCATCAAATATATCTGTACATCAAAATACCTCATACCAGAAACCTGAAGTAGAGGTCACACATAAAAGTCTACAATACAGAGACTGAATGAAAGTATACCATTTTGGAAATTATAATGTGACATCATGTAAAGAAAGAAGACTTGGATCATGGGAAAACAGACTGAGTAGTAAAAAATGTTGCTTGTGTTATTCTACCACTAACCAGCATAGAGGATACTTGATTAATGTCTATTTTCTGGTTGGTTTACCAGGTTATAGACCTAAAAAAAGGAAGACTACATTGTGCTATTTTATCCCTTAATATTAGTTTGCTTATCATTGCCTTTCTCCCTAGTCTTAATCTACTGTCAGCTGGATTCTCCTATTGGAAGAGAGCATGCTCGTCAGTTGAATGAGATGTCTTGGTCTGCTTAACAAGGATTGGATCTTCCAATCTGTTTGAATGGGTAATTTATGAAAGGCACTCTAGAGAGAATTCTATTTCTGGGCATAAACAATTGACCTTCTTGTGGAAAAATTAGTCTTCTACATTTGGCTTTATGTCCCCACAAATTGCAACCCCAAGGAATAGGTAAAATGTATTGCTGAAGCGGCAAAGCTGAGGACCAGACCATATCTGAAGAAACTGCACCTGCAAGCCATAGCTAGCATCAACCCACCAACTACTGCTCTTTCAGAAGAATGCTGAATTAGATGCACAACTATATTCCACTTAGGGAGGGAGGTTAAGAATATGCTGAGTAACAAGATGTTCCCTAAGGTCTCAATGTCTCTCCTAACTGCTTTCTTGATTCATTCAATCATCTAAGAACTTTGCCCACAAACCTTAGAGTTAACTGCCTATTGGAAAGTGGTTTTTTATGGTCCTTAAACTATTTCCTTCTAGCCTTATCCTTTGGTTTATTTGGAAAGGAAAGTTCATTTCTTTGTTTTGATTTTGGCAGTTGTCTCCACAAGCCTTCTAGAACTCTTTATGGTCCTCTTGAGGAAATATTCATGTAACTCTCTTCACAAACTGACTTTATCGCTTTGGCCTCTAATAAAATACTTGAGCACACATTGCCCTAACTCACCTAACCCTGGGGAATGGAGTAATTGTATGAATTACTACTCTCCAGCTCATTCATGTGGCCAAATTTGCTATAACTTGGACTCAAGGGAGCCAAGTCTTTTAAAAAATAACTGAAGATAATAATCAGAGAAAAGCAGCAAGCAGACACAAAGAAATTCATAAAATACTGCTGCATTTCAAAAAAAAATTCCAATAGGGCAGACTATCTAGAGATTGATTATCCTCAGGCAGAAATACTGAAATTATATGATAAATCTAGTTCTCTGATATTCAAAGAAATAATTTCTGGACTGGAAATGGAAAAATTCCTGTTCACTTGTCTTTACCTTTCCAGGTCATCAAACAAACATATTTCTTTAAATTTTGGACTCAGACTTCTTCCTCCTTAAATCATACCTTAAATAAAATATACATGTATATTTGAAAAGAGACTATCATTGATTCCTATGCCCACTGTTTATACTACTTCCTCATTTTATGAGCCTACCTGTTAATACAGCCCGTCTGTTAGTAATGTATGTTCCTGACATGACATAATGGGGATGAGGTGAACACAATTAATGAGATGTGATTACCACCGTAAAGACATTTAATATCTATGTTTCTTTCTCTCTCTTGAAAATTATAATAAAATCTGATAGAATCAGAATTTCTGAAATCTAAAATATCTAATATTAATTTTAGAATATTACTAAATGTATCATTTGTAAGGATTTCTATTTTTCAAAATCCCCACCCTATAATAAGTATTTGACATTAAAATACTATAATTTGTTCTTGGATGATGCAGAATTCCTTATATTCTTCTTATGTATCAACATGATTCAACAAATATGTATTGAACCTTAAAGACTACATAGAAGGCTCAGAAACAGGTGCTAGAAAGCCTACAAAAGTAAGTTGTTGCCCTTAAGAACCTCTTATTTGTTTTAAATGTTAGTTCTAACTACATATAGATATGAGGAATTTCATGGTTTTAGAGATTTCCAAATGACTGAATAACAGATGGCTGGATGTTTATCCTGCTGGCAAAGATAAGGATCCCATGGGAAATAAAAAAATTAGAACATTCTGGATTCTTCCTGAATATATTTTGCCCTCTGTCGTGACAGATAATTATCTGAAAACATTGTAGGCCCTTTTATCCCTAGTCTGCAAATATCTACAGTATAAAGTTCAGCTGTCTTACCATGGCGTACAAGGCCTTCATGACCTGTACTTCCCTACACTTTGACTCCAGTTACGTCAGTGCAATAGCGGTATTAAAAACCAGCAAGGCCTGGGCACCAACCAACAAGAAACAAACAGTAGCCCTGGACCAGGATTTGGAGGCCTCCTGCAGAGTTGAGCAATTACCCTGCGAGTTGATAGATTTGGAGAAGTTATAGGAGAAGAAGGTAGGCAGCCAGTTTGTCAGCGAGAGGATCACACATGGGATTTAGAGCAGTGGCGATTTACGAGTCAGATGGAAGTATTCAACATCTTAGCCAACAGTAAAACAGGTGCCAAGAACCCATCAGCTCTGCTCCAGGTTTTCCTCAATGAGGACCCTTTACTTTTGTCAACCAAACTAGTTGGTATTCCAAAAATAATTCATAGCTAACTATCTAACATCCTTTAAATGTTTCATACCCAAGCACTTAACATTCCTTAAATAGTTTACATTCCGGAGATGTTTCCCTACAATGTATGAAATGTCCTTCCTTCTCACCCTTCACCACCTGTATAAATAAGTTTTAGGACCCTGCTCAGGCTTCAGAGAGGAGGTAATGCTTAAACACTGTGCTTGAAGGCTCCTTTCTGAACCTTTCTGGTTTCCCTCCTCCACCCCTCCCTCAAACCACGACATTAAAGGTACCCTCTTTAGGTACGTCAACCCTAGATTATATGATGGCATCTTGGCATTTATTTGCTTACATGTCTTTCTCCATTAATGGACTGTTAGTTCCTGGAGTAAATCATGGCGTCCTATTAAACTTTATATTCTTGGAGCACCTGGGTGGCCCAGTCAGTTAAGCATCTAACTCCTGATTTCAGCTCACCTCATGTCTCAGGATCCTGGGATTAAGCCCTGTGTCAGGCTCTACTCTCAGTGGGGAGTCTGCTCGAGGATTCTCTCTCTCCCTCTGCCCCACCCCTTCTCTCTCTCGCTCTCTCTCAAATAAATAAATCTTTTAAAAAAATAAACATCATATCCTTTGCTCCTATAAACCCTCACTCACATTCTAGATCCTTATGAAATGGCAGACCAATAAAATCTGAACTTCTTCATCTAAATTTTGACCATTTGCTGAGTAAAGGTAAATTAATCCAGATGCACAGTTTGCTCAATGTTACTAAATCAGTGATTCTCAAACTTTCTGTGTATTGGTTACCTGAATGCTTTAGCAAAGCACAGCTTGCTGGTTGCTACTCCCAGAGTTTCTCATTCAGCTGGGCTCAGAACAAGAGTGATTCTCGGGGTGCCTGGGTGGCTCAGTGGGTTAAGCCTGTGCCTTTGCCTCAGGTCATGATCTCAGGGTCCTGGGATCAAATCCCGCACTGGGCTCTCTGCTCAGCAGGGAACCTGCTTCCCCCCTCTCTCTGCCTGCCTGCCTACCTCTCTGCCTATTTGTGATCTCCATCAAACAAATAAATAAAATCTTTAAAAAAATAAATAAATAAAAAGAGTGATTCTCAAACTATGGTTCCCAGACCAAAAGCATTGGAATTATCAGGAACTTCTCAGAAATGAAAAATCTTGGATCCCACCCCAAGAGGAATAGGATTCTTTCTCAAACTTTTCAGTGTAGTTTTTGTCCCTGGTCACTACATTTTTCACACATGAGACCTTCCTTATTATCAGTATAGCGTAAGTAGATTCAACCAATAGGGCCATTTTACATATGTTGCAACTGACAAAGATAAATATTATAAGGTTGTTGTTTCTGAGAAAGTCTGACTCCATTAATCATTGAAGGACTTGAATGATAAAATAGTGATATCCTCTCAATGAACAACAATGAAAATGATCTTAATATGAATAACAGAGCCTCATACACCCACCTACCCCTGAACAAAAATTTTGGAGAAGATAGCTAAAAGAACATTTGCTGGCATCTTGTGAAACCATTGGTCCAAACACAGATTTCCCCTGACGTTCAGTGTTAATTCTTTCTATATTAGCGGGACACAATGATCCCAGATGGTATGTGCCAGGACCAAGAATTCAATTTGAAACCTGCCTATCTACAATCTTTGACCTCTTCTCTATGTGTACAATATTCTACCATGAAACTTCACAAAGGCCACCAGGAAAGGAACTTTGAGGATGGGACCATTACCTTAAAACCTGGGATACAGGTAATAAAAGTGCCATACTTTATGTAATCAAGATATGGTTTGTTGGATCTCTAAGCCTCCACAAACTAAATTTATATTTAAACTTATCCTCCTATTCAGTTGAATAATTGGTTGATAACCATTTTATAACAGGGCTGTTCAGTCCAAATTGCTAACTCAGTTGTGATACAAATAAAGAAAAGAATGTAATACAATGATTGAGAACAGAGCTTTGGTTTCAGACTAGGTCTGAGTTCAAATCCAAAAATTCACTGCTACAGTTACACAGAGTCATCTATTTCAATACTTCTACTGACACTGCTCCTAAGTGCTAACTTCTCTAAGAAAGCGACACCAACATCCATAACAATGACACTAAGATGCTTATTCTAGGCCCTACCCTGATCTTCAATCCTATACCACCAACTATATTGTGAATATTTTCACTCTCAATATTCTATTGTTGAACTTTTGGTTGATTATGCACTATTATATGGTTGGTTTTTCGTTTCCTGGATTTATCAGAGTCTCCACTTGCCAGGCTCCTTGTAGTTATGAGGGAAAATATGATAGTTCTGTCTAATGGATACATGAGCAAAAATGACACATGTGAATTCTATACTGAGTTGGTGGAAAAAAAAAAAAAAAAACCTGTACCATTTTCCAATCTCTCTGTCTACCGCTGTGATCTGAAAGCAACTTTGTCTTGCAAACACAGAGTCACCATTTCAAAGCAGCCTAGATTACTGAGTCACCACATGGAGGGCAGTAGCTGTGGAGAGGCACTGAGAACAGAACTGAACGATTTTTGCCAGAATACATTTTTGTTGCACAAAAATGCTGAGATCTGGGGGTCATTTATTATGTAGTATAAGCTTAACCTATCTTGACAAATAGGATGTCTCAAAATAAATACGTCTTTCCAATAGTAAACACATGACCTTTTCCAACATCATATTTTCTTCCAATCATACTAAAAGGTGAATTTTTAGTCACTTTTTATTCTTTCTTCTCTTTTAGCCCTATGCCCTCAATATTTTGCTGTATCCCATCATTTGTATCTTAGAATATTTCTCAGTTATAAACCCCCAGGTCTGGAAAAGAAAAAAAAAATTTGATTCATATCTTCTGCCCCTAGATGAGAGACACTTTAATTAATTCAAAAAATTAGGAATATTAAACCCCTAAGATTTGTCACTTGGCAGCTCATTTCTGACCACTATAAGAATCTCTTTGTCACTTCCAAGACCCTCAACTTCACCGGTCACGAGGACCCCATGGTACTTCCCAGCACTCATGCTTATCTTTCCCCAGTTTCCTCCCACACATCACTCCAGTTATACCTCTGTGCCTTTGTTTTGTCTTCTTACCTCCCCAGCTTTCAAAGTGAAATCCAAACCCCATTCCTCTCATGAAGCCTCTCCTCATTTTTCCAACCTCAGCAGTGGTCCCCTACTCAAAACTCTTTCCATGAAGAAACAGTACATTACAGCTTAATGTCTAATAATTCTTTAGTTATTACTTTTAGCTTTTAAAAGGTTGTAGCCATGCTTTTTGCTGCTTCTGAATTTGTGACAATATTTAAACAATAAAAAACACAAAAAAAGTATTAAGTATTTTTTACCCACTTAAACTCATCAGTAGACTTTCATCTGAGTATCAGTTTCTTCCAGGGAAAGGTGGTAATTTGCAACACACATCCTTCTTTTTCATCACAATATCTTAAACTCTATAGAGATTCCACCTGGGAAGCTGAATGAGAAACCAGTGACTTGTTCATGAATAAAGGAATTGGATCATCAGTGGTATTTTTTTAAAACCTCACATTCTTCACAGATGATTAGTGACCTATGACATTTCTTGGTATTTGCTTTCTTAAATGAGTTCAATTTCTTTGATAATTACATATTATCAGACAAACTTTAAAAGTATTGTCAGATTAGTTCTATAAATTACACTGGCTTGCTCAGTTATAGTATAGATGTGTTGTGATGACAATATAGATAATGTGGGTGGTTTTATTTGCACTATTTTGCTCTTTCCTAAAGTTCTATAGAATATAATTGGTATTTTTTTTTCTTGCTCAAAAAGGTTCTCTTCTGAATTGTGTCTTCCAATGATGTTTAGTAATTATTATACCTTAGTTTGTTTGTATTAAATACTTTCCAATAAAGGTTTCTCAGTAATTAAATTCTACTGACCTAGTTTTCACTTCCCTGGTCTGTAATCCATTTCATCTCCTAGGTTCATAATAAGTAATTACACAGATTAATGATAAAATTGCAAAAGAAGAGAGTAGAAAAATCAAAGGGCTCAAATAAATCAAATACAGGATCATGAGTCACAGAATATCTAAGGAATAGTCGTAATTCGATCATGAGAGACATGCTTTAAATGCAATTACAACACTAACACTGACTGCCATTTCCTTGTCATTAGTACACACCAGTCCCTTTTAGAGACATGTTGTAGTACTTCATACTCAAGGCTTCCCTTTTAAATCTATTCACTAATGAGATTCAGTGGTTGTTGCATTTTTGTAACATAACTTTTCAAAACTTAGTTGTGCTCCTAATGAAGACTGCTGCTTCAACTTAAGGTAGATGGGCCTAAATCTATTCCTTAAAGCAATCATTCTTGGACACCCAACTCTCTCATTTACTAAGAGCCTTTAAAAAAATTAGTTTATTCATCAAATATTTACTGAATCCCAAACAGTGTGGTAACCAATTAGGACAAAGAAGTAAACAACACACATAAAATCTTTTTCTGTGTACATGGAGTTCTTCCAAAGCTATGCTATCTAACATGGTAGCCACTAGCCAGATGTCACTGCTGGGTAGAAAATGTGACTTCTCCAAATGAAGATGTTTGATAAGTGAAAATACACAACACATCGTGAATACTTGCCCAAAATATAAATACAAAATGTCTCATTTTTAAAAATTGTATTACATATTAAAATTATAATAATTTAAATATGTTTGGTTAAATAAATTTAGTATTAAAATTAATTTCACCCGTTTCTTTTTGCTTTTGTTAACATGGCTACTAGAAAATTTAAAATTACGTAAGTGGCTTGCATTTGTGTTTCACACTGCATTTCTATTGGATAGCTCCTCTCTAAAATCTCTAGGACAGGCCATTAAATAAGTAATTACAACAATAGGTAATGGAGAAATTAGATAAGAAAAATATTAAAATGTACAGGTAGCAGGAGCCTTCAGTTGGGTCACACATTAGGATCCTTCTAGTGACCAATTCACATCCATAGAGTTCCAGAGTCGAATGGTTACTCTGACTAATTCAACAGATTCTTTGCTAACCCCTGGCATATTGTACATACTATTTAATACTCCTTGTGTTTCAAGTATTTTAAATTCAGTAACAAATACTTATTCAACCAACCACTCTCTTACTCATCTTGGTATTCCTAATACCTGTCAACATTCTTGATATATTGTGGGTGTGCATTAAGTGATGAAAAATGCCCTCTGGAGAACTATTAAATAACTTAACAACCTGGAATGTCTTTGCATACAAGTAATACTACTATCAGTCACTACAGTATGCTGCCCCCTGCTGCCCAGGAACTGAGATATTTTGTTAATCACTACCTATAGATGTCTGGCCTGGTGGAACTGACTTTAATGATCTTACCATCAACACCTGATAATCAACTGCTTTCTAAATCCTTGCACTTGAGAATAGTCTTGCATCTGAGGTGAAACATGGCAGGACAGTGGTGTTGATGGAAGCTAAGCACCAGTAACAGCTCCAGTTTCACATCCATAAAGAAAACTGGACAGTACTCCTACATGACAGACTTTCATCTCAGCCTAGGTTTGATGTATCTTTGACTGACAGACTACCAGAGGATGTACTGGCTTTCTGAATATGGTTTATGTCCTTACCCAATATTGTATCACCTTGTATGCTGCTGAGGTAGGAAAAAAAAAATCAATCACTACAGTTAGTATCTCTCTGTATTTCAGAAACTCCAAGTTTGTCTGGCAGAAGTTTGCATAAGGCGTCTTTCTTCCCCAGGCTATTACTCCACCAGTTTTCTAAAAGGGAACACAGACCTCATCAAATGCTCCTGGGCAATCCAGCAAAAAGGCAATGATCAATGAAAGCGGCTTCAGTGTGATGATATCAAAGTGTGATGAAATCTTTCAGGTTATGTTTATACAGGCCCTAGGAGTCATGGTATTATTATTTTTTAACTAACTAATGAGGAAAATTGGTCCCATAAAAATTATTAAGCCAAATAAGCAATTTTAATAGCTCAAGTACTACTAAATTGGCCTAACCCATCACTTTTGTTGAATAAATAGTGCTCCAATCAATGATAAAACTGATCAATTAACATTTTATTATTGAGCCTTCAGGTTGGCCCAACACCTTACAAAAACTAAAGTGCATATTGACTATTTAAAATGTTTTTTTTAATCTTTATGGGAACTAAAAGCTAACAAAAACCAAATGGAATATCAAGAATTATGCAATAAAGTAGTAATTTCTATAATATTATATGTTGTTAGAGATCAGAAGAAAGTGACCTGTGGGAAATATCAGAACGAAGTTCCTGGCAGTTACATGAAAATGGGACCACTTTCTTTCATCATATACAAAAATAAACTCCAAATGAATAAAGACTTAAATATGAGACATAAAGCCATAAAACTCCTAGAAGAAAACAGAGACAGTAATTTCTTTGACATTGGCCTTAGCAACATTTATCTAGATATGCCTCCTGAGGCAATGGAAACAAAAGCAAAAATAAACTCTTGGGACTACACCAAAATAAAACAGAAAACATCAACAAAACAAAAGGCAACCTAATGAATAGAAGATATTTTCAATGACATATACAATAAGGAGTTAATATACAAAATATAAAGAACTTATACAACTATGACACACACACACAGACATCAAATAATCCAATTAAAAATGGGCAGAGGATCTGAATAGACATTTCTCCAAAGAAGACCTTCAGATGGCCAAGATACATGGAAAGATGCTCAACATCACTCACAGGGAAATACAAATGAAAATGACAATGAAATATCACCTTAAACCTGTCAGAATGGCTAGTATCAGAAAGACAATAAACAGTAAGTGTCGGCAGGGATGTGGAGAAAAAGGAACCCTTGGGCACTACTGGTGAGAATATAAATAGGTACAGTCACTGTAGAAAAGAGTATAAAGAGTCCTCAAAAAATTAAAAGTACAAATCTGAAATGATCCAGTATTCCACTACTGGGCATTCACCCAACGAAAATGAAAACACTACTTTGAAAAGACATACGCTCCCCTATGTTGCCTGCACCATTATTCACAAGAGCCAAAATACAAAACCAACCTAAGCATCCACTGATAAATGAATGGATAAAGAAGATGTTATATCTATACACAAGGGAATGCTACTCAGTCATAAAAAAAGAATGAGATCTGATCATTTATGACAATGTGGATGGGCCTAGAGAGTATTATGCTAAGTGAAATAAGTCAGTAAGAAAGAGATACATACAATATTATTTCACTTATATGTGACATCTAAAAAATAAACAAAAAAGCAGAAACGGTCCCATAAATACAGAGAACAAACTGGGCTGCCAGAGGGGAAAGGTAAGGGGGTTGGGGAAAATGGGTGAATGGAAATGGGAGGTATAATATTTCACTTATGGAATGATTAAGTCATGAGGATGAAAGGGACAACACAGGGAATAGAGTCTATGATACCGTAATAGCGCTGTAGGGTGGCAGATGGCAGCTACACTGGGTTGGGGGGAGCACAACATAGTGTAGAGTTGTTGTTTCACTGTGTTGTACCCCTGAAATTAATGTAACATTGTGTGTCAGCTGTACTTCAATAAAAAATGCAGTCCCTGAAGACTTCATTTTGCTTCAGGGGTAACTCTATGGAGTTTCAACACTTCACTCTCCAAAATTATTAATGAGTTTCATATTCAGAATTCATTATGAAGAAGCACTTCTGTTTGTTGTATGGCAGACAGATTATTTTGAATGGCCTTTGGTTAGATATCTAGATGCTAAAGGAATTGCAACAAATAATAAATCTAAATTATTCTGAGTTTGAAATGAACCAACAAAAATTCCAAGAGGCAGGCGTGGGGAAGACTAGGTTTTAGAAAATCCCTAAGCCACAGGGTGCATATGTAAATAAACTGTAACCAGGTATACTCAAAACCTGGATGCTAGGAGCAAGCCATGGGAAATAACAACACAGGGTTCTATCTGTGTGACATTGTGATGAAGGTGTAAGGGCCTACTTAGCCAGAGTGACTCCATCTCACTAAAAGAGCCATTTTGTTGTTTGTGCAGTAAACTTAAAATGACCCTGTACCCCACGCCCGCCCCCCGCCCCCGGAGGAATTTACTTAGAAACAAGTCTGGGAAACCAGTAAAATGTATCAGTCCCTGATAACAGAGCCCAGATACAAGAAAGGGTCAGGTCAGGCAGAGATAACAGAGCCCAGATGCAAGGACAAGTCAGGCCAGATGGAGGCATCTAATCAGTAAAGCACACATACTATCTCCCTAACCACCAAAGAATGTGGGCCCCACCTTTTCGGGGGCCAACTAGAGCGCCAATTCTGATCAAAGTGATAGGCTAGTTCAAATAGCTTCTATAGGGTAAATTTGTAATTCAGTTGGCCACCGGTGTCTGACCTAGCATGACTATGCAACTTTCTCTGTGTATTACAATCTCATTGGCCAGGCTCAACCACATGGCTTTTGCTCTATAAAAGCTGGTCTCTGAGGCTGGGGATGGTCGCTCTCTCTGTAAGAGATGGCCCCAGCCAGTCGGTTTGATTTTTGATACTGGCGCAAAATAAAGCTTTGCTTGACCTTTGCTTTGTATCAGTCTAGCTCCTTTGATAACGGACCCCAACAAAGGGTAAGGTGCAGATTATGAGACTCCTTGGGTTAGACTAATAACACAAAGGGCCAGACACCCAGGATTTCTGAGCTCTTAATCACCAGACATGTGCTTTTTGGGGGTCTGAGTACTCTAGTAGGAGAAACAGATGGAAAATTGTCAAAGTCAAGCTGTCCAGTTTCAAGGACCCTTATGTAACTACTTCTGTTTTATTAGTGGTGTGGTGGTCCAAGGTCCTCATTTTCCACCAAAGTGAAACCACTGACCAATCTTCAGACTGGGCCACAATTTGGCCTATAACATCTCTATTCTATATGTGAGTTTATATGATACCAAGATTATCTACTCCTCTAGGAAAAAAAAAAAAAAAGCAACAACAACAACAAAAACCACCTGGGTCTGAAGTTATCTTTTTGACTATATTTTACACTAATGTTATTTCTTTTTTAAAAAATTTTATTGAATTTTATTTTAAGTAGGCTTCATACCCAATGTGGGGCATGAACTCACAACCCTGAGATTAACAGTTGCATGCTCTACTGAATGAGCCACCCAGGTACCCCTAATTTCTTATAGAACTATCCATGTATTCTATTTCTTTTAAGCCAGTTTTCCTACGTTTGATTTCTTCCTAAGAATTCATCAATTTCTAACTTTTTAGTATAAAGTTGTTCATGGCATTTCATATTATCTTTTTTTTTTTAAAGATTTTATTTATTTATTTGACAGACAGAGATCACTAGCAGGCAGAGAGGCAGGCACAGAGAGAGGAAGGGAAGCAGGCTCCCTGCTGAGCAGAGAGCCCGTTCATATTATCTTTTATATCTCTGCTTGCTCTGTACCTACGACACCAATTTATTAGTGCTATTTATTTGTGCTTTTTTTTTCTTAATTGCCCTTACCAGAGATTTGTCCACTTCATTCCCTTTTCTAAGAACTATTTATTTTTTTCATTTTATTCAATTTTACTTTTTTTTTTTTAAAGAAAAATGTCATTCTATTTTCTTTGGACTTATATCATATCCAATCATAAAAATAATTCTTGGGCACCTGGGTGGCTCAGTGGGTTAAGCCTCTACCTTCGGCTCAGGTCGTATTCCCAGGGTCCCGGGATCGAGCCCCACATTGGGCTCTCTGCTCTGCAGGGAGCCTGCTTCCTCCTCTCTCTCTCTCTGCCTGCCTCTGTGCCTGCTTGTGATCTCTGTCTGTCAATAAATAAATAAAATCTTAAAAAAAATAATAATTCTGAACAGTTGAGAACAATTAATATCATACAAATTACCTTCTTTCACCATAATGTAATAAAGTTAAAAATTAGTATCAAAAAGATAACTTAAAGACACATATACTTCAAAATATGAGTTACATTTACAAAAACCTCATGGTTCAAAGAAGTAACATTAGACATTGTAATACTCTCAAAATTGAAAAATGATGAAAATATCTCATTCATAAATTATTAGATAGTCTTAAAGAATATGTTAAGGAACATTTATAAAGTTTTATTTCTTACATAGAAAATAAGAAAGACTAAAAATTAAGTAGCTACATGTCTGACCCAAGAATACACAAAATGACAACCTAACTGTGACATACTTATACCCTGGAATACTATGTATTTTATGGTGAAATAAATAAACTACAGGTACCCTCATCAATATGTATGAAACTTAGAAACCATTTTCACTGGAAAAAATAAAAGAACCCAGAAAAATATCTTTAATTTGATACCATTTCTATGAAGGTAAAAATGTACAAAACTAAAAAACATATTTCCTAGAAATACATAATATATAGTAAAATTACAACAAAATCAAGAGAATGATAAACACAAAATTCAACACAATGTTCCAGTGGGAGAATGAAAGAACATGCAACAGAGAAGGAATAGCATAAGGTTTAAGATATTTGTAATTTCTACTTTTTAGCTGGATAACAGACTGAAATAAACAGTGTTTATCTTATCATTCTTTATACTTTATTTGCATGTGTGTTTGTGCATAGACATACTTGTAAACATATATATTTATATTCTATTATCTTATAAAGATATATTTTAAATTCTAATTATATATTCTTTTATATTCCTTTGTTTCCTAACTTACAAAAAAGAAAATGATTTAAGCTCCTTAAAAATATCTAACACTAAAAACATCATAGCATGTTGATAGAGGAACCATAAAGCCCATCTGGCCTAGATTCTTCATTTTATAGCTGAGGAAAATAGGGCCCAGTAAAGTAAAATATCTTACCTAAGGTCACAAGCTAGTTAGGATCTGACCTGGGATTAGAAAGTTGAACTTCTGACTCTAAGACAAATTCTTTATCCATGAAAATTCCATTCCTACACCTGTGTCAGTTCACAGAGATGTTAAAACTTTTGGTGGGGGTGGGGAATGACTAAAATTTTGTTTGCAGTAATTGGTTAAAAAAAAAAAAGACATGTCCATATACCTTGAGATGAAAATAAATAAAACTGTCCTTAGATATTTATAATATATTTAACCATTATTGATGTTTTATAACTTGTTTTTATCACTCCCCAAACTTATTTTCAGCTACAATGATTCTTAAAGGTAATTCTATAAAATAAGTTTCCACAGTGTAATACGTTTGAGGAATAGTGAACATTTGATGCATTGCTTGGGGGATTCATTGTTTACTAACATCTCTGAGAGGTGCTTCACCAAAGCAACATTGTTGAACCAAACAATTCCCAAGTGTTTGGTTATGGCCCCAATTTGCCACATAATATTTAATAGTATCCCAAGGAACACACTTTGGAGCCACTTTTAGAGACTCTTGTTTTCTTAGTTCATTAAACTAACAAGCACATAGTTAGACTAACAAAGAACAGGAAATAATAAGAGTAGGTTAGATTTCTGGACAGATCAGGATCCAAGCATCTACCCTAGATGGTCCCACAAGCTTGTGGCGCTGATTCCAGGCAGGTCTGAAAGAAGGGAAATGACCTCAAAGCTGTAGAGCAAAGGAATTAAGAAATCCTGAAATAGAAATAGAGTTCACAAAGACAGATGTTGCCTATCTCGAAACTCCTTTAAAGTAAGTGTCTTTCTTTTGCACTCTCCTGATTCCAAGGCTCTAATTTCTGATCTCAGAAGAAAGAACACCACTGATATCCCTAGAATAGAACTCCAAATATGCCACATGGGATGCTAAAAACTGAGTAGCTGAGTCTGTGTAAGGAAGATCAAAAATATGACAAAATGTCAATACACATTGATTAAAATGATTGAATCAAATGAATGCAGGTCCATGATTTCTACATTATTAACTTGAATCCTAAAATCCTAAAAATGTATCTGATAGGGTGCCTGGGTGGCTCAGTGGGTTCAGTGGGCTCAGTGGGTTCAGTGGGCTCAGTGAACCTTCGGCTCAGGTCATTATCCCAGGGTCCTGGGATCAAGGCCCACATCAGGCTCTCTGTTCAGCAGGGAGTCTGCTTCCCTCTCCCCCTCTCTGCCTGCCTCTCTACCTACTTGTGATCTCTCTCTCTCTGTCAAATAAATAAATAAAACCTTTAAATAAATAAATAAATAAATAAATAAATAAATAATTTAAAAAATGAATCTGATAATCACCTAACAGAATCGTATTTTTCCCATTACTGGAAAATGTTAGTCCAACATGCAGTCTTGAAGGGTGGGAAAGGCCTACATGATGAATAATTATAACATTTAAACAACAAAAATCAATGTATCAAGAAACACAGAGCAAGGAAACAGATAGTATAGAAATCTTGAAGTCTAGGTTTCCCTGTCCTTGAATTCCTCCAAAAACCATTTGTGATTTCTCCAAATTTACTGACATACTTTATTGCATTAGACTAAGATGATATGCATTTTCATTCTAGATTATTTACAGTGGATTCCAATGTTTTGCCTATTACAGCATAAGTGAAATGTGCTACTCAATTATTTGGTGGCCGTTAGTGATAAATCTAGAAGCAAGTCCTGTGAGCACAGAAGGCAAAGATGAAAGAACCTAAAATTCACAGCCTCTAAAGGATGAAATATGACACCTGCTCAAATGCTTATTTTAAGGAAGAAGAAAAGTGAAGAGAAAACATGAATATAAATATCTTATGTTATTTGAGAGTTTACATGAAATTTATTAAATCCATTCACAAAAGGGGTTAAGGAAATATACTGAAACCTCTGAAGAAGTCTAGAAAACTTCTGCCTTGTAAGTACAGAAGCATCTGATGGCCAGGGCCAGAATCTTTGGGGATCCAAAACAGAAACTCCTTTTATGTGGAGAAAAGGATGTAAGAGAACCCAGAGAGTGGAGAAAGAGCAATGGTGATGGTCACCATGATAGCAAAGTAATGTAATCCAGCTCAGAACAGAAGCAATCCTTGGAAAACTGAAGATTTCACATCTGTAAGAGAATTTCATTTGGAATCTCAATACAACCCACAAGATGATGGGACAGGGGTTCAAATCACCTGTGGATCTGGGAGGAGTGGCATATACAAAGCAGATTGAGGAAGCAAAGACTTAGGGAAACTTCTGGAGCCTCTATTTATGGCTCTGAGCTTGGCACAAACACACACACAATAAGCATTAGAATTCAAATTCTGGTGTTCTCTGAGAAATTAAAAAATCTGAAACTATTCACACATATAATTCCAGGAGCCTGTGCATGCCCTTGTGTTGTGCAGTATGCAAGACTCCATCTTCTGGTTGGACTCTCCACGGACTTTGACATCATTAGACTAATATGAGAGTTTAATGCTGTTACAAATTCTGTTACCTACATAGTTTCATTGTTGTAGCAATCTTCATATGTTGAAACCTTTTATTTATTTATTTATTTATTTTGTTCTTTTGTATTAGGGTTTATCTTTATAAGCCCTGATTCTACGCTTAGGTTTCCATACACTACTTATTTATTTATTTATTTATTTTGTTCTTTTGTATTAGGGTTTATCTTTATAAGCCCTGATTTTACGCTTAGGTTTCCATACACTACTTCATTGTGTAAAAATGGTGCATTATCACCCCTGGCCAGACTTATCAAAAAGAAAAGAGAAAAGACCCAAATAAATAAAATTACAAATGAAAAAGAGATCACAAACAACACCAAAGAAATACAAACAATTATAAGAACATATTATGAGCAACTATACGTCAGCAAGTTTGACAATCTGGAGAAATGGATGCATTCCTAGAGAAAAATAAACTACCAAAACTGAACCATGAAGAAGTAGAAAACCTGAACAGACCCATAACCAGGAAGTAGATTGAAGCAGTCATCAAAAATCTCCCAACAAACAAGAGTCCAGGGCCAGAAGGCTTCCCAGAGGAATTCTACCAAACATTTAAAGAAGAATTAATACCTATTCTCCTGAAACTGTTCCAAAAAAAAACAGAAATGGAAGGAAAACTTCCAAACTCATTTTATGAGGCCAGCATTACCTTGATCCCAAAAACAGACAAAGACCCCATCAAAAGGAGAATTACAGACCAATACCTTTGATGAACACAGATGCAAAAATTCTCACCAAAATACTAGCCAATAGGATCAAACAGTACATTAAAAGGATTATTCACCATGACCAAATAGGATTTATGCCTGGGCTGCAAGGTTGGTTCAACATCCACAAATCAATTAATGTGATACAATACATTAATAAAGGAAAGAACAAGAACCATAGGATACTCTCAATAGATGCTGGAAAAGCATTTGACAAAGTACAACATCCTTTCTTGATCAAAACTCTTCAGGGTGTAGGGATAGAGGGTACATACATACTTCAATATCATCAAAGCCATCTATGAAAAACCCACAGAGAGCATCATTCTCAATGGGGAAAAACTGAGAGCTTTCCCCTAAGGTCAGGAACCCGGCAGGGATGTCCACTATCACCACTGCTATTCAACACAGTACTAGAAGTCCTAGCCTCGGCAGTCAGACAACAAAAATAAATGAAATGCATCTGAACCAGCAAAGAAGAAGTCAAATTCTCACTCTTTGCAGATGATATGATACTGTATGTGGAAAACCCAAAAGGCTCCACTCCAAAACTGCTAGAACTCATACAGGAATTCAGTAAAGTGTCAGGATATAAAATCAATGCACAGAAATCAGTTGCATTTCTATATACCAACAAGACAGAAGAAAGAGAAATTAAGGAGTTGATCCCATTTACAATTGCACCCAAAACCATAAGATACCTAGGAATATCTTCCTAGAAATATCTTCCTAGGAAGATACCATGGAATATCTTCCATGCTCATGAATTGGAAGAACAAATATTGTGAAAATGTCTATGCTACCTAAAGCAATCTACACGTTAAATGCAATCCCTATTAAAATACCATCAATTTGGGGCGCCTGGGTGGCTCAGTGGGTTAAGCCGCTGCCTTCGGCTCAGGTCATGATCCCAGGTCCTGGGTTTGAGCCCCGCATCGGGCTTTCTGCTCAGCAGGGAGCCTGCTTCCTCCTCTCTCTCTGCCTGCCTCTCTGCTTACTTGTGATTTCTCTCTGTCAAATAAATAAATAAAATCTTTAAAAAAAAAAATACATTCAATTTTTTTCCAAAGAAATGGAACAAATAATCTTAAAATTTATATGGAAATAGAAAAGACCTCTAATAGCCAGAGGAATGTTGAAAAAGAAAACCAAAGTTGGTGGCATCACAATTCCAGACTTCAAGCTCTATTACAAAGCTGTCATCATCAAGACAGTATGGTACTGGCACAAAAACAGACACATAGATCAATGGAACAGAACAGGGAACCCAGAAATAGACCCTCAACTCTATGGTCAACTAATCTTCGACAAAGCAGGAAAGAATGTCCAATAGAAAAAAGTCTCTTCAACAAATGGTATTGGGAAAATTGGACAGCCACATGCAGAAAAATGAAACTAGACCATTTCCTTATACCACACACAAAAATAGACTCAAAATGGATGAAGGATCTCAATGTGAGACAGGAATCCATCAAAATCCTTGAGGAGAACACAGGCAGCAACCTCTTCTACCTCAGCTGCAGCTACTTCTTCCTACAAGGATCACCCAAGGCAAGCGAAGCAAGGGGAAAAATGAACTATTGGGACTTCATCAAGGTCAAAAGCTTTTGAACAGCAAAGGAAACAGTCAACAAAACCAAAAGACAACTGACAGAATGGGAGAAGATATTGGCAAACAACATAGCAGATAAAGGGCTAGTATCCAAAATCTATAAAGAACTTATCAAACTCAACACCCAAAGGACAAATAATCCAATCAAGAAATGGGCAGAGGACATAAATAGACATTTCTGCAAAGAAGACATCCAGATGGCCAACAGACACGTGAAAAAGTGCTCCATATCACTCAGCATCCGGGAAATACAAATCAAAACCACAATGAGATATCATCTCACACCAGTCAGAATGGCTAAAATTAACAAGTCAGGAGATGACAGATGTTGGCGAGGATGAGGAGAAAGGGGAACCCTCCCACACTGCTGGTGGGAATGCAAGCTGGAGCAACCACTCTGGAAAACAGCATGGAGGTTCCTCAAAAAGTTGAAAATAGAGCTACCCTATAACCCAGGAATTGCACTATTGGGTATTTACCCTAAAGATACAGATGTAGTGATCCAAAAAGGCACATGCACCCAAATGTTTACAGCAGCAATGTCCATGATAGCCAAACTATGGAAAGAACCTAGATATCCATCAACAGATGAATGGATAAAGAAGGTGTGGTGTATATATATATACAATGGAATACTATGCAGCCATCAAAAGAAATGAAATCCTGCCATTTGCAATGACATGCATGGAACTAGAGGGTATTATGCTAAGCAAAATAAGTCAATCAGAGAAAGACAATTATCATATGATCTCCCTGATATGAGGAATTTTAGAGGCAATGTGGGGGGTTTGGTGGGTAGGGAAGGAAAAAATGATACCAGATGGGATCAGGAGAGAGACAAACCATAAGAGACTCTTAATCTCACAAAACAAACTGAGGGTTGCCAGGGGTAAGGGGGGATGGAGAGGGTGGTTGGGTTATGGACATTGGGGAGGATATGTGCTATGGTGAGTGCTGTGAAATGTGTAAGCCTGACGGTTCACAGACCTGTACCCCTGGGGCTAATAATACATAATATGTTAATAAAATATAAAAAAATTGTAATAAAAAAAGAACGGTGCATTATCACTTTATTTTAAGCCTAGTTCTGATTATTTTCTAGTATATTGTGATACATGTCTTAACAACTCAGCTTTTGAAATATTACCTCAGTTCCTTTTCTTTGTTAATATAATAAAATGTATTCTGAAAACTGCATGGTTGCTACACTTGGATCTGAAAACTCTGTAAACACATGCATATACACACACGTAAACACATCCATAATGTTCACCAAATAATTGGATTTAATGAATCTTAACAGGTAGTATAATATGTTTTTGGAGGAACTCATGTAAATGGATTGATTATTCAAAATATTATTTACTTTTACTGTAAGTAGGTAGATACAAAGAAAACAGAAGGCAATAGAGAAAACAATGTATTTTTATACAAACAAGGAAAATGTTAAGATGAGATCAGACACAGTCTTTATGTAAGCTTGGCAGTTTTAGCTTAGCTAAATATAATATATGAAAGTCATACTTCTGTTTGAGAAAAAACTTGCATAGACAGACTAGTGAGCAAAAACCTTAAGAAGCAGAGCTTTGGAGCCAGACAACACAAAACCAGATTCCAATTCAGGATTCACCATATATGGACCTAGTGGCTTCACGGTCTTACCTATAAATCTGGGACTACAAATCCTATCCAGAGTGTTACTGCAAAGAATGACACAAAGACTTTTCTGTTATAGTTGGTTCTCAAATACTGACCAGCACCCACCTCAAGCCACACTCTACTCATTCACACATATACACAAACTACAGCTGTTTCATATTAGATTCATGCTAGATCATTCATATCAGATCACTATTCACTTGCTTTGAAAAGTAAGAAAGTAAGAAAGGGAAATTTTTAAATTAATAGACTACTAAGATGATAATCCTTTGACATTATACAAGATATAAACATGTTACAGCCTTTAATATTTTGGAAAATACAAAGTAAAATACAAAATACAAAGCCTTTCATTTTCTTTACTAGCAAATCTCAGAAAACAGCTGAGAATATAATAGTAAATTCCTCCCTGGTGCTTTCAAGACCGACAGTAGTTGGCCATTACCTGGCTTCAGTATTGGTAGTAATCTGTCAGTTCCTTCCAAGCTGGAACACAACCAAGATGGAACCAAGAGTTACTTGTTAGTCACATTCCAAATTTCAGAACTCATGAATACGAGAGAGTTAGAAAAAACACAGCACACAACTTCTTCACACCTGTAATAACTAATAGATGAGTTCAGACTTTGAAGAAATCTATGGCAATAAAGTTTGATCATTCCTTTTCTGTATTTTTCTTTAAGATGTTCCTAGGTATGGAGGCACTAGAATTTCAGGGGTTCGTCTTGAAAACCCACACATTGAATTGAAATAATGGCTTCTTTCTGTAACCCCAGATAAAAGTGGCTATACCTACAAGAATATATAGATTGTTTAATTCAGTTATAGAATTAAATATTAATTATTGCTCTTATTACTTTGAATCAACATAATATTCTTTTAATTAAAAGTTAACCTTTTAATGCTTAATTTTCATATTTTAATGGAGGAGTTGGGATAGTATCACATTGCCTTTGACTTGCACATTACTAGTTTGCTTTAAATTTCCTAGGGACAGACAACATAGAAGGAAGAATCCTTGATTGTTACAGGTCAGTATAAACACCAAGTAGTTTGTCTAAATTCTTCTCATTTCTCTGTGGCCAATTTTTAATCAGCAATTTTAACTTTTTTGGGTTTTGTTTGTTTGTTTGCTTTTTTTTTAAGATTTTATTTATTTATTTATCTGACAGACAGAGATCACAAGTAGGCAAAGAAGCAGGCAGAGAGAGAGGAGGAAGCAGACTCCCTGCTGAGAAGAGAGCCCGATGTGGGGCTCGATCCCAAGACCCTGGGACCATGACCTGAGCCAAAGGCAGAGGCTTTAACTCACTGAGCCACCCAGGCGCCCAACTTTTTTGTTTTTAAAGTTCTTATGGAACAATGGCGGGACCCTGCTCACTGAAATTGGACAGAGGCACAGCATAAAGGGATTCTCAGTCTTCTGTCTTCTGTCAGTTGAACTAGATCTATAGATGAAACCTCTGTCATAGACCCCTTTTCTCTCCAGGTACTAAAATTACTCCTTTTACTGGAGGATGTTAGATACCTGGGGAGACGTGTTAGAACTTTAATGGGTATTATTTAGTATTCCATGGGTCTAATTACCTTAGTCAACTTAATAAGGGAACACCTTAAGACCAAGATGGTATAGCTCATGTAAGTGTGTTAGCTCAGCTGTCAATTAGCTATCCCATTTATGCAGGCAATCAGTCTTGGGTTGTATAGAAGAGGGGGTATGGATGGTGCAAGACTGCATGCAGCCCAAAGCTATTTTTAGGAAAACAATTCAGTTTCTCTAGTAATGATTTTGTCATAGATATAGTCTGAGAGTCTTTCTTCCAGAAACTCTCAGACCAGAAAACACTGCAGAGCTCGTTCCTTCAGTAGATGAGCACTTAAGGCCCAGAGAGGTGATGTGGTTTACCCAGCTCGGAAAGTACTTATGTATGAAAGTTGTGTATAAAACAAAGATCAAGAAGATTTAAAAATGAGGTAAAAGTGGAACTGATGAGTTAGACACAAAAAGCAAAAAAGACCTCAGTATGTGTTCATACTAGAATAGTTAAGTTTTATTCCATCTGAATAGAAATATGTACTCCAGAAAAAGTACGGATTTCAGTATTACAAGGACTTAACTTCTTGTGGCTGCAAATACCTCCTGTCAGCAATTTCTTAAATTGAAAATTGAGGGTAAGGGGATTCAAAGACCAGAAGAACTGTCTTCCAAGGACCATGACATATGTTCAAAAAAATAACGAACCCTTCCAAATTCTTTAGCTATTATACCCAATGTCCTTGTAAAAAATAACTTCTCTGACCTTCACATGTAAGAAGTTTGGCATCTGTAACACCATTATTGCCAAAGAGCTGCACTTTCTTTCATTTCTACATATAACAATCTGTTTTACTCCCTCACTCAGCCCATGTACGGAAAAGAACATATGGGTTTTATGATTGATACAATGAAAATTTACTAAATGTAAGGAGGATTCACATGTTTCTTGCTATACTCTACTTGATTAATGTCACTAGAAAGCCAATTTTAAAACTTTTAATAAGCCTTTATGGAAGGTTAATGTTTTATGAAACAATCCTGAGGTAAGAATATGCCTCTCTATAAGAAAGGAATTATAAAATTCAAAGAAAATAAGAGATTCAGTCAAAATCTCAATGGCTATGAAGTGGGCATTAACTACAATTTTAGCAAGGGAAGGAAAAAAAATAGAGAACTATTCAGCTTTTCCCACACATTAACCATTTTATAAAACATTAAATTCCATTTCCTTTAAAAAATACATCTCTATGTAAGTGACTAAAAACCAATCTCTGCATTTTCCATAACTGTACAATGAAAAGCAGATGTGGGTGAGCCCTTTACAGTTTTTACCCAAAGTCTCAACAACTAAGGCACAATCTTAATAATAGTGATGGCTGAGAAATTAATCTTGCTCCCCAAAGCCCAGGATTCCTAATGTTTCTGAGGTGAGACTTTGGGTATCCAAGCCACAGTCACCAATCACAAGGTCACACTCACCAAGTCACCAAACCATAGGCAATAGTTCAGTCACCTATAACCAAGCCATAGTCACAGTTCACATTCACGAGTCACTAAGTCATAGTCATCAATTCATAGTCCCCTAAAACCAGGCCATGGTCACCAGTAACTATGTCATGATCACTAGTCACTAAGCCATAGCCAACCAGTTCACAGTCACCAATCACTGAACTATGTCACTTAGAACCAAGCCACAGTCGCCAGTGATTATATCACGATCACTAGTCACCAAGTCTTAGTCCCCTACAGCTAAATTATAGTAAACCAATGACCAACCTAGTCACTAGTTACTAGTTACCAGATCAGTCACCTGTCATTGACTAGTCACCAGGTCACATCCACCAGTAACAAAGCCACCCACTTGCTACAAAGCCAGTCAAGAGCCAACAAGTCAGCCACCAGTCCAAGTTTTCTCAGTTTGATTGACTTGGCAAGATTCTGGCAAACTTTTTCTATAAAGAGCTAGAAAATAAAACTTTCAGTTATTGTAATATCCACAGCCTACCTGCTAGACCACACTACTAAGGTCCCAAAATGATTCACAAATAATTCCCTTAAGATCAAAGCAATGACTTATGTAGTATGAAAGGAATCTACCATTCTGCTTTACTGCAGTGGTTTTGTCATTAAGGTACCAGGTTCCAAGGATAATGATCCTTGCAAAGAGCACAGCAAGTTCTTGAGGCTAAAATAACATGCTTTGGAGTGCCTGGGACCAAAACTGAGATGTCCAATGGATGAAAAGCAGTATTATCTTCAAAGCTGAAGATCACTCAACTCCACATCCTCCCTGTTCCTCCTGGAGCATACATCATAACATGGTAAGCAGATATGTCCTTCCTGTAAGCTTTATTTGACCTCACAAAAAAATTGTTTAAAATTTTTGGAAAGTTTGTTTGAGTATACTTGACATGCAATGTTACATTAGTTTCAGGTGTATAACACAGTGATTCACATCTCTATACATTATGATATGCTTATCACAAGTGTAGCTACCTTCTACCACTATACAACACTATTAAAATAACATGAACTATATTCCCTATGCTGTACCTTTAGTCCCATGACTTACTCACTCCATAACTGGAAGCCTCTATCTCCCACATCCCTTCATTCATTTTGACCATTCTCCCACTACCCTCCCCTCACAATCATCAGTTTGTTCTCTGTGTCAGATTTATTCTACTTTATGGCTGTTTTTTTCTTTTGTTTTTTTAGATTCCACATACGAGTGAAATCACATGGTACTTGTCTTTCTCACTCTGACTTATTTCAGTTAGTATAATACCCTCTAGGTCCGTCCATGTCATTGCAAATGGCAAGATTCTGTCCTTTTTCATGACTGCATAATACTCTCTCTCTCTCTCTCTCTCTCTGTGTGTGTGTGTGTGTGTGTGTGTGTGTGTGTGTGTGTACCACATCTTCCTTATCCATTCAACTATTGATGAACACTTAAGTTGCTTCCATGCTATGGCTATTACAAATAATGCTGCAATAAACATAGGGGTGCATGTATCCCTTCAAATTAGAGTTTTCATATTCCTTTTTTTCTTTTTTAGAGAGAGAGTAGGAGAGAGGCAGTAGGTGAATGAGAAAGAGAATCTTAAGCAGGTTCCATGCAGGATCTCATGACCCTGAGATCACAACCTGAGCCGAAATAGAGTCAGACACTTAATCATCTGAGCTACCCAGGTGCCCCAGTATTTTCATATTCTTTGGGTAAATACCCAGAGGTGCAATTATTAGGTCATAGGGTAGTTCTATTTTTAAATTTTTGAGGACTGCTTTCCACAGTAACTGCACTTATTTACATTCATACTTTAGTGCACAAGGGTTCCTTTTTCTCCACATCCTTGCCAAACTTTAAGGTTTTCTATGTACAGTATTATGACATTTGCAAATATTGACAGTTTAACTTCTTCCTTACCAATGTGGATGTTCGTTCGTTCTTTCTTTCTTTCTTTCTTTCTTTCTTTCTTTCTTTCTTTTTTCTTTATTTTTTTGATCTGACTGCTGTGGCTAGGACTTCCAGTTCTGTGTTGAATAAAAGTAATAAGAGCAGACATCCTTGTCTTGTTCCTGATCTTAGAGAAAACGCTCTCAGTTTTCAGCATTGAGTATGATGTTAACTGGGTCATCTATGTCCTTTATTATGCTGTGGTATGCTCCCTTGAAACCCACTTTGTTGAGTGTTTTTATCATGAATGGATGTTGAATTCTGTCAAAAGACTTTTCTCTTATCTATTGAGATAATCATATGATCTTTATCCTTGTTCTGTTGATTTGGTGTACCGTGTATATTGATTTGTGAATATTGAACCATTCTTGCATCCCAGGGGAAAAAAAAAACTCACTTGATTGTGGTAAAAATGATCCTTTTAATATGCTGTTGATGTTGAATGAGGTCTGCTAATATTATTTTGAGGATTTTTGCATCTGTATTCATCAGGAATTTCAGTCTGTAGGCTGTGTGTGTGTGTGTGTGTGTGTGGTATATGGTGTGTGGTGTGTGGTATCTTTTTCTGGTTTTGGTATAATAGTAATGCTGGCCTCAAAGAATGTTTTTGGAAGCACTCCTTCCTCTTCTGTGTTTGGAATAGTTTGAGGAGAGTAGGTATTAGCTGATCTTTAAATGTTTAGTAGAATTCACCTGTGAAAGCATCCGGTCTTGGACTTTCGTTTGTTTGTTTATTTGGCTTTTTTGATCACCAATTCAATTTTGTTACCAGTAATTGCCTGCTTAGATTTTCTATATCTTCTTGATTCACTTTTAGAAGAGTGTACATTTCTAGGAATTTATCCATTTCTTCTAAGTTGTCCAATCTGTTGGCATACAATATTTCATAGTATTCTTGTATAATCTTTTGTAGTGTCAGTTGTTACTTCTCTTTCATTTCTGATTTTATTTATTTGGATCCTCTGTCTTTTTCCTTGATAGTCTGACTCAAGGTCCATCAATTTCTTTGTATCTCTCCAAAAAAACAGCCCTTGGTTCCACTGAGCTTTTCTATTGTTTTTTTAGCCTTTTTGTCATTATTTCTGCTCTGATCTTTAATATTCCCTTCCTTCTACCCACTTTTTTTCTGTTATTTTTCTAGTTCCTTTAAGTATAAGGTTAGATTTTTTATTTGAGCTTTTTCTTGTTTCTTCAGATAGGCTTGTACCACCATATATTTCCCTCTTAGAGCTGTTTTCACTGTGTCCCAAAGCTTTTGGACCATTGTGCTTTCATTTTCATTTGTCTCCATGTGTTTTTTATTTCTTCTCTGACTTCTTCATTGACCCATTGGTTGTTCAGCAGCATGTTGTTCAGCCTCCATATGTTTGTATATTTTCCAGGTTTTTTTTTCTTGTGATCAATTTCTTGTTTCATACCACTGTGGTTAGGAAAAAATGCATAATATGGTTTCAATCTCTTTAAGCTTATTGAGACTTGTTTTATGGCCTACCATGATCAGTTCAGGAGATTGTTCCATGTGCACTTGAGAAGAATGTGTATTCTGTTGGTTTTGGGTGGAATGCTCTGTATATAACTCTGTTATGTCCATTTGGTCTAATGTGTCATTAGACTGTTTCCTTATTGATATTCTGCCTGGATGATCTACCCATTGATGTAAGGGTGTTATAGTTCCCGATTATTATTGTATTACCACCAGTTTCTCCCTTTATACCCATTAATAGTTGCCTTATTTATTTAGATGCTCCAATGTCGGGTGCATAGATATTTACAATTATTATATCCTCTTGTTGGATTGATCCATGACAATTTTTTTAATATGATGTAGTTCAGAATATTTAAAAATTGGAGAATTTTTCATAAAAGTTCAGGTGCCTAGCTTTTCTTGAGACATAAGCCTAAATAGCAAGGGAAAAAAGCAATAACAAAACATACCAAAAAAAAAAAAATGTCAGTGCCTAAGTGGTGGGTATCCATTTCAGTGGCACATGTCTTATCATATTTGTGGATGATCACTATGGACCTTTCTGGCTCACTTACTATTTTGCTTGTCTGACCTTGGAAAGCATTTTACCTATAGGACTCAGCCAAAGAGAATATAAACCCTAGAAAAGAGTGAAATTGGGCTTAGAACATGTCACTTCTCCTTGGTTATAGGGATAGGTCACTGATTTAAGAGTGTCCCTTCCCCCTCAGGAGAAGCAGATCTACTTTTGCCAATTCTCTTTCAGGCTGGAATATACTAGGAAGTTCTGAACTCCCAAGAAACACAGCTTCAGTCTTCAAAGTTTCTTGCTGCCTCTCAAGGTAGGCATGCTCTTTGCAGGAGCTCTCCCTACCTGCCTGTCTTTTGACAAACTCTAATGTGAATCTCATAGCTAACCCCATAGATAAGGCCACTGTGTCAGGCTTGTCCTCATGCTTGGGATGATCACAACTTGCCTCATAAGAAGACAAGCCAAGATGCCCCGGTGCCCCAGTGCCCTTAAGTCAAAAGTGTGAAGTATTAGGAGCTTATTAAATTTGAACTGAGGCAGAGAAAAAACCCAAACCCCTTAAGATTAACAACATGGAAAAAGATATAGAGAGAATTAAGTGTAAAATTCAGAATAGAAGAGACAACGATGGATAACTAGGTGTCTTAGTCATCAGTTTGGACTGCTATCATAACAAATTGGTACAGACTGAGCGGCTTAAACATTTATTTCTCACATTTCTGGAGAGTGGGAAGACCAACATACAGCAGATCTAGTGCCTGGTGAAAGCCTGCTTCTTGATTTATTGAGAGCTGTCTCCTGGTTCTATTTTCACATGGCAGAGGGCAGTAAGAGAGCTCTTTTATAAGGGCACTAATCACATTCATGAGGGCTCTATCATCATGACCCAAATACCTCCCAAAGGCCTCACTACCTAGTATCATCACATCAGGGGTTAGGATTTCAACATATGACTGGGGCAGGGTTGGGGGGGAAGGAGACACAAATATTCAATCCATTATAATGGATGATGGAGCTTGTCATTGTACCTGGTAATGACAAATGCCCTGATCACAGACAGACATAGGACAGAGGGCTATAGTAAATGAAATCATTACATCCAGCTGACCCAGAATAGAGACCTTATTGTCCCAGGATAGGGCCTAAGCACTGAGGAAACACAGCAGGTAATAACTAAGGTGACACCAAGTCAAGCTTCATGGACAGCATGTTCTTCTGAACCACAGGCTAAACATTTCTATCTGGCTTTAACCATTCATAGCGAATAGAAAAAAAATGATATTTATTTCAATTCATCCATGGTATGGAGACCCAAAACATTATTTAAGGCAATGGAAAAAAGAATCCTCTGCATTTGAATAATTCAGTTCTATTTTTATACTCCTCTGTTCACTGATAACCTCGTTTCTGATTTTAAATTTGTTTTTTTTCTAAGTAAATTTTAATGAATTGTGTGACAGCTTTAATACAGTTTAGTAATTTTTTAAAAAGCTAATCTACAAGAGAAAAATTATAAAACTCATCTGGTCACATTCTCAGGAATGAACCAGTCTTACCAAATGGAACCCAAGAATACTACAACCACCCCCACATCCCTAGCTTTCCCCAATTCATGTTACATTTCTATCCATATTTGTTAATTGTAGGTGTGAGGTAAATACTGCCATGTAATTTTCAGTACAATTAATTCTACCTTTTTATGAGTGAAATATATAAAACATTTTATGTTAAAATAAAGATTTGCCATACTTAGGATGAGTAAAATGTTAATTTATGTTAATCCGTATGCCTGAATCCCTATTCCTCTCTCTCATCTTGGAAATAAAGATAATATAAAATTGCTTTTAAGTAGTTATGGATTCTTTGCCTAATCTTCTCCTCCACCACTTCCCAGTCAGATTACTCTCTCCTTCCCTTTTCACACACATACTCTTCTCTCGTAATTCTAATTTTATTTAGCAATAAATTTAGTACACGCTAGGTATCAGCATGAAAATAAAAACTAGGTATATAAAGAAAAATAAAACACCATATATTCCTTAAGAAATTCATAATTTGGGGGCACCTGGGTGGCTCAGTCATTGAGCATCTGCCTTTGGCTCAGGTCATGATCTGAGACTTGGGATCGAGACCTACATTGGGCTCCCTGCTTGGCAGGGAGCCTGCTTCTTCCTCTCACACTCCCCCTGCTTGTGTTCCCTCTCTTGCTACCTCTCTCTGTCAAATAAATAAATAAAACCTTTTTAAAAGAAAGAAATTCATAATGTGGTATAAGAGATGCTTAAAATAAAACATTTTGTGCATGGCATTTATTTATCTTCTCAACAACTAATAAATGAATGCTTTAAACATTTTTCATTGTGTTAGAGATGGGGCAAAAACACCATGGGGTAACACCATAGTACTTATAATCCAGAATGGGGGTTGATAGACAACAAATATATAGGAATAATGAGTAGTTAAAATTTAGTAAAATTTTCTGAAAGTAAATAGGATGCTCTAAAGACAATATAGTGAAAGACTCACTTCAGAGATGGATATCAAAATAGGTCAAGATGGGACAGAAAAAAATCAAAAGAAAATCAGGAGAGCCAAGGGAAGAGGGTGAAGAAATGTCAATTCTGGCAAACAGCATTTTACTTAACTAAGGGGTGTTTTCTTCACCTGTTTCTCTGGACTGGAGGTTGGGGAGTGTCATTGAAGATGTCAAAGAGGAGGTTATTTCTGAGTGGAATCTTAATGCATGTAGGAGTTTGCCAAGCCCAGAGAAAAGGGAAGATACATAAAAGCATGGAAGTGTGGATTGAGCATGACACATTTAGGTAATGAAAGGTCTTTCCACAAAGCTGAGGCATAAGTTCTGCAGTAAAGAGAGGCAGTATCTGAAATCTTATCTGAATAAGAGGCCCGGAAGGCCATGGAGAGGAATTTGAACTTTATCTGGTAGACAATCAAGTAATTTTATTTTACATGGAAAAATCTATAACCCGATTTGTACTTTTAAAATATCACTTTGGAGATGCCTGGATGGCTCAGTTGGTTAAGTGTCTGCCTTCAGCTTAAGTTGTGAACCCAGGGTTCTGGGATTGAGACCTGCATTGGGCTCCTGGCTCAGCAGGGAACCTGCTTCACCCTCTGCCAGCAGCTCCCCCTGCTCTTGCTCTCTCTCTTTCCTTTTCTCTCTGAAAAATAAATACATAAATAATCTTAAAAAATAAAAATAAAAGGTCACTCTGATTATGAAGGAGTAATAAAAGGGTGAGAATTTGGGCAGAGGAAAATAGGAGGACATTATAATCATAACCTAGTAATGATATATAGAATGCCAAAAGTCTGAGTATGATCCACTGGAGTAATTCATCTATAAATTTACGAAGTTCAAAGTTATGGTGGTGGCAGTTAAGCCAGAAGGAAACAAAAGCACAATAGACTCAATAATGGAATGTCCGAGGAGCTGATGATAGATAATTCAGTAAATTTTAAAAGGTATAGAGCAAAGATGGCTTTAGAATTTATGATAGGACTCCATTTAACTAGACCAGAAACTCCTTTTGTGTAAAATGAATAAATCAAATGGAGATATCAAAGAAATGCTTACATATTCAAAACTGAGGCTCAAGAAAGAAAATAAGCTTGGAGATTCCTATTTTTAGAACCACCCATTTAGCAAGTTCAGTTAGAACACTTAAAGCACACGAAAGAAAGCAATATATTAGCCTTCCTAGGGAATAACTATAGAATCAGAAATACAGAAAATCAAATACTAGTTTATGGCTACAGCCTACATTTGGAAGCAAGGAAGACAAGACTACTAAGGAATTTATCGAAACAACATACAAGGAAGAAGGAGATTCAGAACACTAATGCGCCATGAAAAACATCCGGGTCATTTCAGAGTTGATCTGTTGATTTCAGGTTTTCAGGAAACTCCAGATTCTGTTATATTCCCCTGGAGAGTGTTGCTTTTTGATTTACTTTTTGCTTTTGTAGGTAGTATACTTGGCTAAACTCAAACTGCAAACATGGTCTCTTAGTAGCATCTCCAATCTTAATTCAGACGTTTTACCCTTAGCTAACCTATCTGAAATATGCCTATTGCATGAATATTTCAGATGTCATCCAGAGATGTCACCCAGAGATATTTCAGATGTCATCCAGACAAGTTCACACATAGAACATGAAGCTCCTCCTTTCTGGGAGGAGAAAGCTCCACTTTCTAGGATTTTTTTTTTTTTTTGTCATTTTTCAACAGCAGTGACTAACTTGAATTCTGTCTTCTAATTCTTCAATTCAATCCCCTCAAACATTTCCAAAATTAGATGATTTCTAAATTCCTCCTTACTTTTATAGTGATATTCTGAAGACACATTACTAAAAAAGACTCAATTTAAATATACTCTTAAGAAAATTTCTGATTAACAGAAAACATAATGGGGCTATTATCTCCCTTATCCACAAGACCATTTTTAATTCATGCTACTCAAGACTGTATTCACATTTAAGTACTCAATGGTTCCTTTTAAGGTTCAGAGCAATTAAAATCATTATATTTTTCTTGGTTTTTGTTCTTCAAAAAGCAGTTCCTAAATTAAAACTTGTCAGTTGAAAAAGCATCAACATAAGTTTCCTCTACTTCGTATATATGCAATTTACTTAGGACATGACTTAAAACAATCTTTACATAATTTCAATGCTTTTCTTATAGATTTATTTATTCACTTATATTTCTTGTTTCACCAAATATTTATTGAAATCCTCTCAGGCACTTAAGATCACAGTGGTGAATATCACTGACAAAATTACTCCTCTTATAGATGTTACATCCTAATTTGGGGTGCTAAATAATACATAGGTAAACAAGTGAAATTTGAGATAATGTATCTACAAAAAATAGTAATTCAAAAGGATACATGCACCCTGATGTGCAGCATTATCTGCAACAGACAAATTATGGAAACAGCTCAAGAGTCCACTGACTGAAGAATGGATAAAGAAGATGATGGGGGGGGTGCATGTATGTGTACTTTATACTAGACTATTACTCAGCCATAAAAGAGAATGAGATCTTGACATTTGCACCAACATGGATGGAGCTAGAGAGTATTATGCTAAGTAAGTCAGTCAGAGAAAAACAAATCCCATTTGATTTCACTCATATGTAGGTTTAAGAAACAAAAGAAATGAGCAAAGGGAAAAAAAGAGTAAAGCAAACCAAGGAACAGACTCGTAACTATAGAGAACAAATTGATAGTTACAAGAGACAGGTGGGTGGGGAGGATGGGTTACACAGATGATGGGGATTAAGAAATGCACTTCTTGTGATGAGCACTAGCTCCTATATGGAAGTGCTGAATCACTATACTGCACACCTGGAACTGATATTATATTGTGTGTTAACTAATAAAATTTAAATAAAAACTTCAAAAAAAAGAAAATATAATTATATAAGGTGATAAATGGTAATAAAACTTATTGTAATATTTTGTTATAATCATTATGTTGTATACCAAAAAAATAAATAACTTGGTTAAATTTAAATTTAAAAAATAAACAATTATAGGGTAATATAATACAGAGTGATTAAGGATATGTCATTTGTATTGGGAGTCTGCAATGTTCTATTGACAAAGATCTTACTAAAACCAGTTGAAATCTAAGTGTTGTGTTTATCATCATTTTTTTCTTTCTCTGAGCCATCTGCAAATAACTCTCAATCTTTTTGTAATTACTTCTTTGAAATGTTGAAAAGTTCAAAGACATAAAAAAGCCATGTGTCAATTTAGTAAATTCCTTCCCTCTGTAAGAATGCCCTATGAACCCCACTCTTTGAGTATTTTAAATCATGAAATAATCAACACATTTAATTTTTGTATAATCGACAATGTTTCCTCATCTGGCCAGAATTACAACAGAGAATTTATTCAATATTGTTCATTTGTTGGAATATTTCTGCCATTTTCTAACCAAAGAAATTTCCACTGGTTTGAGTTTTATCTCATTTAATTTCCCTTATTTATTTTTTCTGTCTCCTCTTAACCCAAGTAACAAAACACATACATACACACACACACACACACACACACACACACACACACGCATACAAAAGTAGATTAAAAATTCCTAGGAGTGGGGGCATGGCAAGTATTCATTTTCTTCCCATCCTCCAAGCTACCAAGTGTTAAAAACATCTCACACATAACAGGAAGACAATAAATATTAGTTGAATTATTAAATAAAATAATTAAATACCAAAAAAAGTGCCAAAATAAAATGGCCAGAGAAGAAGGAATTAATTTTTAAAAATCAGGTAAATAAAAGGATTTTAGCAAGCTGTTACATCTTATACAGTTGGAGTATTTTCTATGTGAGTAATGGATACAAGATTATCATTCCTTACAAATAGAATGTATAACATCAAATTCTTGGTGGGGAGACATCCATTATAGATATCAGTGATACAATTTATCACTGTTGTAATGTGTATCATAGTTCTTTGGATAGTATCTACTAAGTATATATCTTCACCTACTTGCCTATTAAATGTTACCTTTAGGAAAGGAAATGATTCTCTATAGACCAGAAAGATCCCCTCACTAAACCCTTATTCACTCATTCCCAGAGATGGAAGAGGTCAATTTAAAAAACAGACCTTCCTAAGATGCTTCCTGTTGTCATATATTTTATACCAGTATTACCACATGTCTTCATAATAAATAATATGCTATCTTACATCATCCTCTAATCATTGGTTGATACACCAGTTGAGAAAGAAAACATTTCCATTCTGATTTTAATTCATCTTTTTCTGTTAAATGTCATTTGCCAGTACAAGTGTAACATGCATACAGTACACCCTAAAAGAGGACAAAATTCAGTAAGCTTAATGAAAAATTTTACAAGTACTTAGCTCCTTTCCAAAAAATGCACCGCAGATCTGGTTTTGATACAATAAATAGGATGTAAGACAACCATTCCCTAGAGAAAGACCATGGCACAGTTCATTTTAAATTTTAGTAAATTGTAAAAGTAAACATGTTTGGATTTACACGTTAGATTGGTTACCTTTTTATCCTTTCTCTGTCAGACTAAATAATCTTTATTCTTATGTCTTTACTACCATAATATTGTAATCTTCTTAGTATGCCTCATGTCTAAATTTCTTTAATCTTTAGAATTATGGTGTCAAACTGGGCACAGAGTTTCAGTAACAGGTGTTTGCTAAGTGCTGGCTTTCCTGAGAGGATCATCATACTGTGCTTACATGCTGTCCTCAAGTCCACGAATCCCAAGTTTATACTCATTCATAAATGAAAGTAATGCAAGAATTTCTACTTCTTCTAGTAGGAAGGAAAATCAATGAAAATATTTCACAATCCCTTTGCTTCCCTAACAGACTGAAGTAAAATGTTTGCCTCAACAGTATTCATAAGAAGCACTGTCATTTTAGAAAATGCCTGTGCAAACATAAACACTCCTATGCCAAGCCCATATGCCTACAGCTTTGGACATTTGCACATTAATTCTAGGGTACTGTATTAAGGACTAATGTTATATTTTGGTCATCAAAGCCCAATCCTTATGATGGCTATAGGAGAGAAAGAAAACAACCCCCCAATGAGTCATTCTGATACATTCTGAGAAACATATGCTTTACTCATGAAAATAATTATTTTGGTAAATATAAAATATTTGAGAGAAGCACTGAGAATAAAACTAGTCATGTCTTTACCAAAAAATAAGGTTGGGGGACAAAAATATAAAGATAAGACATGAATAAGTCAAATATATCTTTTTGCCTAGTATCTCTATGGTGGGCTTAGCAAAAAGGTAAAGATCCAAATGAGAAAATAAGTTATCGTTTTAATAAGGCATGGTTATTGACTTATGAGTGGTTAAATTTGACCCTCCATGATCCAGTGTAGGCAGTCATTTAATACAATCCCTTGCCCTGTTTCATAAGAATCTGACCTTTGGTTAGCTCTCTGGCTTTGTTTCCCTAGGGACCAGATAAGTATCACCTCTGTTACAAGCCAATATTGATTAGAACAGAAATGATCCCTGCTGGTAGACTTCATCCGGACTGAGAGGAACCACAAAGAAATTATCATTCCTGATGGGGACAACCCATGAAGATACATGATTTGGGCTCCCCTGAGTACAGGACTCTTATGTCTGTACATGGCTCCCTAACTACCACTGGAAACAATGCCTATGGGGATAATACAAGATATTTTGGTTCTTGTGTAGAATGAAAACCTCTAAGGAAGTCTCCAGAACTTAGTCAATGTGACTATCATCTTGTATTTTCTCCTGGGAAAAAATAACTCCTGGTTGGCTCCATCAATACCTCCTTTAGAAAAGAAATGTCTAACTCTGCTCTGTTAGCAAGATGTGATTTTTTTTCATATATCATTTTTATTAGATTTGTGCCAAATATGGTCTATGGGGTGGTCCTAGGAGTCTGAATGTTTATTTGAGCAATCCCTAAAACACATATATGCAAGTATATAGTCACTGCACACTGAAATACATCATAGATATAAAATGCTCAGGCATCCAACTTTAAATAAATATGCCATTTTAAAAGATCTAATATATCTCTTTTCTTACATATATTTATATAACCTGTCACCAATAGCATACCAATACTGAGTATATCATCTTCAGAAAATTAAAATACAACAATAAAATCCGTCGGTTTGCTTTTTATGATCACCATGTGTCCGGAAACCTAAACAATTTCAAGGATAAAATATTGCCCACCTACACAAATTACTCCCATGTCAATACCTTTGGTGCTCATACCAATGCCATGAAAGTGGCATTCAACTTTCAAGGGGATTTATGTAAATCTAATGGGAGTCAGAATCTAAAGGCCTTATGGACTGCCGAGTGATTAGCATTCGAAAGGATAATCACTAGGAGAGTCATTTCCTTCTTTTAATGGTACCCTGTTCTCCTTTCATCCCCTTTCATGAAGCGGTTTCCAAGAAGCCTAAAACAAATACCAAAGTTCAGTGACATGCCCATGACCATCACTACCAATACCAATACCAGCAGATGAAGTAAGCCAGAGAAGAGACCAGACAGTATGCCCTGGGCAGGTACTCATGAAACAGCTTAGGGAAAAAGGAGATGAAACTACTCTGAGTCTTCAATATGTGTTGGCCTATACTTGACATTTAATTTTTAAAAATCACAAGAAAACTGTACAAATGCTAAGTAATCAAAAATTCACTTTAGGTATGCATGGATAGCCAAGGTATAAAGGTAAACTTCTGAGAACTTTAACTGAGACCTATATATTATCTGCCTGCCATTAAATGCCTAATCCATGAATTCCCTTCAATTCTAATGTAAACATAGCAGGAAAATCAAAGCAACTTGTATGTTAGAGAAATGGGGTCCACTCAAAAACTCTCTAAAGCAGAAGGAAAAACATAGATGCTTACAATTTAAAACAAAACTTCTTTATGCTTACCCAGATCAGTTCAACCACTGTGCCAGTAAGGTATGGATCCTACTTCCACCATCTTTAACTCTAGGTTGATATCTATGAAATTCAGTGGGGTTTGGTGGAAATGATCTCAGGCTCCCTCCCAGTCTCAAAGTCTATGGTGTTTTAACTCATTTGAATTGTTGGCCATAAACAGAACCTCAAAAAATAAAGAATGCTTTAGTAAAATCATCCCCATTCTTAGAAAAACAAAGCAGAAATCATGCCATAGTTGGGTCCTCATTTTTCTTTCTATCTTTAAAATGCCTTTCGTGTTGTAACTGTGTCGTCCCCAAGATCACGCTACCTGATCATTGATTTTTTTTTAAGTCACTGAAAATCTCTTATCCCAAAACTTAATTATGCTTCTGTAAGCAATAGAAGTAGGTTAGAAATTCCCTTTCCCTCCATTTAACTTAATCAAAAGTTACTTCTTCAATAAAGATCCCCAGTGCTATGGTAAGCAGCTTTATGAATCAGAGAAGAGTTGGGAAGAATCCAAGCACTTCTTGGATACAATCAGCAAGGGGCATTGTCAATAAGTGTCAGGCTAATAGAACTGCTTTAACTCTTAGATAATTAAGGTAAAACCACATAATTTCAGATACTACAAATGATTCCCTCCTGGAATGAAATTTTTTGTAGACAAGATCAGAAATCAATGACAACCAGCTACTTTAAATACAATTGCATTCCTTTCTCATTAACTGTTCCTATAAATGCCTTCTCAGCAATGAGATAAATTACCTTCTAGGAGACATTAATTCCACATGGAAGTGTTTATTTAAGCATAATTTCTTTATTTATAATTTTTAAAACCTAGAAGAATTTTATATTCTTGAGAGGAAATATTACCTAATCTACTATGCTTAGAAGCAACCAGCTTAATTGGGGAAAAAATTTTTTTGAAACAAGATTATATATTAGTATATAGTCACCAAGAAGAAAATGCCATTTTAACATTCAAGAAAAATGTATAATTATCACATATTAGCATCAGGACTGAATTGTATATTACAGTTATCTGCATATGATAGAACATGTGTATTAATGTGAGTGTGATAGGAAGGGGAAAGAGGAATGGGAAATTTGCCTGAAAAATATTATAAGTCAGTGAAGAAAATACAATTTGTATTATAAAAAAAGAAACTTCAGGGGCGCCTGGGTGGCTCAGTGGGTTAAAGCCTCTGCCTTCAGCTCAGGTCATGATCCCAAAGTCCTGGGATCGAGCCCCGCATCGGGCTCTCTGCTCAGCAGGGAGCCTGCTTCCTCGTCTCTCTCTGCCCTGCCTCTCTGCCTGCCTCTCTGCCGACTTGTGCTCTCTGTCAAATAAATAAATAAAATCTTAAAAAAAAAAAGAAAGAAACTTCAAGATAAATAAATATGCAAAGTAGAGAACACAGCTCAAGGAATGCACTCTGACTGCCTTTACCTGAACGTTTGGTATCCAGCGTACTCTAATAGGTTCCGTAATTGGGAGTGAGGAAGAATGCTTTGCATGATGAACAAGGTAGTTATTTTGAATTTATTACTCATTTCTGCTGCCCTAATATGAATGTATCTAGTCAAGCAGAAAGGGTATAGGCTTTGGGGCAAGGTAGACATGAGTTTAAGTCAAGTCTCCGGCATTTACTACCGCATGAGAATATGGGCAATCCCTTAACTTCTCTGAGCTTTTGTCTTCTTCTCAGTTTTAGACCTAATCTCATCCAGAAGCCTCAAGACAGGATTAAATATGACAGAATATTCAAATATCTATGAAGGGACCAGTATTAAAGGCTAGGGCAGCCACAACTGGAAATCTACTAGAATACAAATCTATTTTCTCAGAGGCCAAAAGTCCAAAATTAAGGTATTGACAGGGCTGCACCTGACATCCCTGCACCCATCAGAATCTCCTGGCCTTCCAGGTGCTTTCTGGTGGCTTTAGGTGTTCCTTGGCTTCTGGCTGTATCACTCCAATTTCTGCCTCCTTAAAAACATGGACTTCTATTCTATATCTTTTCTTCTTGTCTCTTCTGAGGACACTCAGATTGGATTTAGGGCCCACCTGAATAATCCAGGATGATCTCATCTTGATTACATCTACTCAAAATAAGGTCACATTCACAAGTTCTGAAACATGGCTGTATCTTTGGTGGGTACCCTTTAACCTACTATGAAACCTAAAACATAAAAATGCTCCATAAATGTCAGATTTTTTTCCCAAATATACTTATAATGCATATACACATAAGATGCTCAAGCCAGAAAGGGAGGGATGGACAGGATACTAGTATTACAATTAGTCCTCATGTAATGAAGATTACCATTTTTCTAAGATTACAATATTTGTATAATTTGTAAAATTTTCTTACATCCACCCATCTAGGTCAGTATTCTCCAGAATAGTACTAGAGAGGAGCCATGCCCTCCCATTTACTATTAGATCTCAAAGAGCTAACCCATGCCTGGCAGTTAGTGGGAGCCCAATAAATACTAATTAAATACATAAATAAATGAAAAGAAATCAATGCCTGAGTCTCACAACTATCTGGGGTAGAGCCAGATTTACAAACTGGTTATTCTGAGCACTGTTACTATCACTGAAAGACTATTTTGTTGAGGTTAGTTCATTTTTATTACAAGCAAATTGAACTACACATTAGCACTCTAAGAAAGTACCCAGAGGAATTCACTCTATGGTTTTACTTGGAATTAGTATGTGGCTGATCAATGATTCAGGGATCCTGATTACTGACAAAGCCTTATGGTTTTTATTAGTTAAATGAATAAATCAAAAGAATTCTTGCAAAATAATGTTGGTGTTCAAAATGCATCACGGGCCATTAGAGGCAGGATTATTGCAAAAAGGAGACTATGTGGCAGGATTTGGAGAGCATCCTACCAAAATCTACCTTCTGCCTTCTAGAAGTTTCATGGGAATTTAATCCTTTAGATTAAGAAGACATTACATATTTTAAAAATTCTCTATTAAAGTGCAAATACTCCTTGGAAGTACTTAAGGTTATTTATTAGGGTATACAAATATGTGTGGCATTGTGCCAGATGTTATGAAGTCTACAGTGCTAACAGGACATGGACTTTCACTCAGGAAGTCTGTGGTCCAGCGGGAAAGATAAGATCTGTAAAACTAAATATAATTCAAGGCATAAAACATCACAATCTCAATTAAAATATCAATTGTTATAGGAATATAGGGTAAGAAACTATTAGTTTTGATGGAAAAGAAAAACAAGTGGTAGAACTTGAACTGGATTTCAAAAAATGGGTTGGGAAATGGGCTAGGTATGAACAAGGAACAATGGAAAAATGGAAGTTATTAATTCTGATGGGAAAAAAAAAACAAGTGGTAGAATTTGAACTGGATTGCAAAAAAATGGGTTGGGTATTAACATGGAAAAATTGAGGAAAGGCCATTAAGAGGCTGAGCAAAGTAGGAGGAAGAGAATGTTGCGACTGCTGAGGAAAAAAAGGGGACAGGGAGAAATTGAACAGAGAGGCAAGAAGGACAGTGCCCACAGTTTTCTAGGTACTCTCTCTCTCTCTCTCAAGTATTTACCATGCTTTCAGCATTGCCTGTAACTTCAGAGAAATTCCAGGGTTCAAATAAGCAGAGTGGATTTGGGGATGGAGGTTCATGAGGGATAGTCAGAGATAGAATGTCTGGAAGAGTGTGTTTTGGGAAGATCAAGTCAAAGATCATACTGTGGCTGTGAAGGGAATCTTCTCAACTCATTTTGATTGGTTCCTAGATTTCTAAATTGATCTTAGAAGCCACCCAGGGTATAGGGCCTGGCAGGTGCACTCTCTACTGAGTGGCCTCTCTTTGGCCAGACAGTTCAGAATGTCACCTAGCCTTTTCTCTCTATTCTCATGGCTGCCTAGTCTCTTGAAAGATGCTCCTCCCAGCCATTCTCCAGATCCAGCAATGCCCTCCACCCCATCATTTTTTTTTCTTTTTTCCCCATTTTTTGCTCTTCTTCATGCTGTTGCTCAATACCTTCCTTCCTTATTTTCCTTGACACTCCTGTGCTGAGCTGATTTATCTGCAGTCAGTCCTAGAGGTAGGAAGATAGTGCTATTAAAAGTCCTTAAAAGAAAGACCAAGTTAGGGGTGCCTGGGTGGCTCAGTGGGTTAAGCCACTGCCTTCGGCTCAGGTCATGATCTCAGGGTCCTGGGATCGAGCCCCGCATCGGGCTCTCTGCTTGGCAGGGGGCCTGCTTCCTCCTCTCTCTCTGCCTGCCTCTCTGCCTGCTTGTGATCTCTCTGTCAAATAAATAAATAAAATCTTAAAAAAAAAAAAAAAAAAAGAAAGACCAAGTTAGTCATTCCCAATATTTACATAGGAAAAATGGTGTATTTACCTGACTTGGTGAGGGAAAAAAAATGATGTTTGCTTAACTGAGGAAATTGCTTCTTCAGTGAAATGCATTTCCATGGCCTAATAAAGGATTAACAGCACACCTACCGTGGAAGTACCTTTTAAAAGCTTCAGCCTATGCCTGTAAACTCTAAACTGCTCTTTTCCAGTGTCTACATCCTGCTGAGTCGCTTCTGCTCTTTTCATGAAGCTTCCCTGATATATGATGACTGCTGCATGCTTCTAATTTTTCTGAGCATACAGTCATTTCTAAAGATGACTTCATACATCTTCTACAGGACTTTTAAAACCATTTGTGAAGGAAAAGTAAATATTTAAAAGTAAACTACATTTCTGAGGGTCTGTGATAATGGGAGTGATCTCTTAATTAGACATATCCTTGCTCTTAGGGATAAGATTTTTTTTAAAGACTGTCTTTTCTCGTTGTTATTCAAGATCAAAGATGGAAATTAGGGATTTCCTGAAGATTCATGTTACCCCTGCTTAAATAGGAGATTATTTCGAGGTAGGCACATTTTGAATCACGGTCATTTGGGACATTTTTTTGAGGAACATGAGGACATTAGTGTAATGATGAGTTTACTTTTTTAGTAATTAGATTTACTAATTCATAAAAACTTGAAATAGTGATATATGAAAGAACATCATTTTCCCCACCCTAACAAAACCTTATTTTTTCTCTTACTTTGGAAGTAAAAGCCTCTTTATCTTTACTTTTAGAGTCTCTCTTTCCTAACAATTTTCTCTCATTAATAACATCAGAATAATTTTTACCTCTACTTTTGTTCAACAATAAAAGAATTAAGAATTTTTTTTTCTGAAGTATAGTTGACATGCATGTTACATTAGTCTCTGGTGTACAACACAGTAATTAAAATCTGTATGTTATGTTATGCTTACCAAAGGGTAGCTACAATACCGTTGACTATATTCCCTATGCTGTGCCTTTTATCTCTGTGACTTATTCATTCAATAACCTTGAAAGCTTGAACCTCCCCTCCCCCCTTCACCTATTTTGCCCATCCCCCTCCCCTGTCCCTCCAGCAACCATCATTTTGTTCTCTGCATTTATGGAAAAATAGATTTTATACTTTATTTTCTTTCGTTTCAAAGGTGCAGTAGTTGCTAGAACGGTCCCTGCCATGATAGTTTAGATTATAATTTATATTGTAATGTTCTTTGTTAAAGGAGGAAAGAAAGGTGAAGCTTTTCCTGGAAAGGAGAACTGAAACAAAAATGTCCACTTACATGCAGTTTGTGAAAGATGATATGAAAAAAGATAATTTTTCTTTTCTTTATATCCCAGTCAAAATTCGATTCTTAAAAATTAAATCCCAAAATGATTAGCAAATGGAAACTTTCTTTCCAGTTGTAAGGCTTGAGTTAAGCTTATTCAAATTAAGGCCTTTCTAAGGCAATTTAAAAAGAAGTAGCCACCTCACTGATCTTTTATGATCTGTATCACTGAACAAATCCAGTCACCCACTCCACCGATGGATGAGAGAACTCTGCCTGATCTATAGTCCTGGCTAGAATCGGCCAAAGGTAATTAACAAATCTATATGGCACAGCCATCTTTGCCCCTGTGTGAGATAACAATTGAAGCTTCTGCATTTTTATTTCTCCTAAATTAAAAAAGTAAAGATGAAAACACTGCAAGATAATAACAAAGGCAATGAAGCAGTCAGGTAAAGGCCTGGGCCAAATTTGGGGTAAACATTTATTCATCGCTACTCTCACAGAAAATGTGCCTGGTGCCTGAACTCCCTGAGCCATGTGGGTCTGGCCATCTGAACAAGCCTCTTCAGTCATAAGGTCAGTACTTAACCTGATTACACCTTTTAGGCTAATTTCTTTTTAATACGGTTATAGAACAGGCTTTTGGAAAAATGAGGCCATTTGCTGGCCACTGAGTACAGAAGATGTGCATTGGCAGAGTTAAAAGGAGAAAACACACGAGTGTTCCAAGACTGGTCTTGCCACATACTAAGTCTCTGACCTTGGGAAAGACAATTTAAAAAGTCACATGCTGGAGTTAATTCTTGGTATTTTATGCATTGCTAAAGATCCCAACTACTGAATGCACCCAAGTTATATATCTATTAAGTGTACCCTAAATAATAATGTTCAAAGTCATTGTTACCACCAAACAGGGAAGAACAGGTGAGGAGACAACTGGTAAAATATACAGGATCTTACATGGTTTGGTATGGTCCTCATATTGACCATTAACAATAAATCATCACACAAAGAACAAACATTTTCATTCACCTTAGTAATGTCAATAGTATGGTCCTTAAAAGTAAAAACACATTTTAGAACCATACTACTAGAGATTTCTTAAAGCAAGTAATTCTTTTAAAACATCATGAACACCTTCCTACTACTTGAGCTATTATATTAAAAGGACACATATGGAGTAGAAGTACACATTCCAGGCCCAGGCTGTGTAACTTTGTAGTACCTCCAACTGGAGTAGGAAGAAGAGATTTCCCACACCAATGACTTTGGGCTTGGCCATGTGTTCTGCTTTGGAAATAATACACTGTACCACTTAATATTCTCTCCACCTGTATGTGAGATTACTTGTTTCTTCATGCTCTTACCAAAACTTGACCTATCACATTCATTAATTTTTAAAAATCTGATAAGTAGAAAATCATGTTACCTTAACTTCCTTTGATTTTCATATACATAATGAATATTTGTATTTATGCTTCCAAAAATACCTTTTTCATATCTTTTTCCCTACATTTAACTGGATGCAACCTTTTTGTTTATGTCTACACTGTATATTAAAATTAAATTTTAGGGGCGCCTGGGTGGCTCAGTCAGTTAAGCATTTGCCTTCAGCTCAGGTTGTGATCCCAAGATCCTGGGATAGAGCCATGTATCAGGTACCCTGCTCAGCGGGGAGTCTGCTTCTCCCTCTCCCCATCACTCATTCTCTCTCTCTCCCCCTCTCTCTCATTCTCACTCCCCCCAAGTAAATAAATAAATAAATATCTAAAATTAAATTTTACTACAACTCAAGTGCTGTCCAATTTATCCCATTAACTACATTGTCAATGTAATTGAGATACTATATTAACTACATATCTCTATATATAATACTATATTAACGATATATCCCATTACTATATTCTCAAGAATGGAAAGATATATGCACAAGTTGTTCATAATTCAAAAAAAGTCTTTGGGGGAGGAGTAAGGGGAGGAAGTCCGAAATTTTCTTGTTTTTTTTTTCTTATTACAAAGATAAATGTATTCATTTTTTTTTAAGATTTTATTTATTTGACACAGAGAGAGAGATCCCAAGTAGGCAGAGAGGCAGGCAGAGAGAGAGAGGCAGAAGCAGGCTCCCTGCTGAGCAGAGAGCCCGATGCGGGGCTCGATCCAGGACCCTGAGATCGTGACCTGGGCTGAAGGCAGAGGCTTAACCCACTGAGCCACCCAGGTGCCCCTGTATTCATTTTTTTAAAGATTTTATTTATTTATTTGACAGAGATCACAAGTAGGCAGCGAGGCAGGAAGAGAGAGAGAGGAGGAAGCAGGCTCTGAAGATGGTACACAAATAAGCTTTTCTGTCAATATGAGGCCAAAGGGAAAGCTGATTCTCCCATTTCAGAATTCTGGTAAAAGAAGCACCGAACACTAAGTTAAGAGAAATATGTTAGTTCTATTAATTAGTTTTTCCTATACAATGAAAATGCTCATAGATGAAATGTAGTTTCATATCAGTAAATATTTATAAAATTTTTACTTAGCTACATTGGACAAAGGATTCCAAATATTCTTCGTCCTATGATTCTTAAATCTTGTACACTTTTCTTTTTAAACGATTTTATTTATTTTAAAGAGAATGAGAGAGCACAAGCAATGGGAGGGGCAGAGGGAGAGGGAGAAGCAGGCTTCCTGCTAAGCGGGGAGCCCATTGTCGGGCTCCATCCCAGGACCGTGGGATCATAACCTGAGCCGAAGGCAGATGCTTAACCAGAGCCACCCAGGTGCCCCGAATCTTATACACTTTTACCAAATGAGAAAAATGGCCCAGTTTTGATCATTTCCTTTTCTTTAACTTCTAGAAATGACCATTTTGCTGGAATGTGTTCCTAGAAATCAGCAATGTCATGGAGCATATTACCCTTTCATAAATAGAAGTAATTTTATATATACATACATATTTTTTTTTCTTTACTTGCACCCTACAGTTACCATAATAGAGACAGCTCCTTAGGTTTTAATTAAAAGAGAGAAAAAAAGTAATGTATGTTGAAGAGAGGATCACAAAGTAATAACCCTTGGATTCTCAAAGCAGCACCATTCTAGAGTGGTAAGAGTTCCTGATTTCACCACCAGAGCTCACTGGGGCAAACATAACCACCTCCTGCAGAGATGAAGTGGAAACACAGCCCCTAGCATATGTCCATGCTATTTCTGAGACCAAAGCCTCAGAATCATTTCTTGCTGAAATCAGAGTATGCCACCCTTAACAGAGTGATCACTCACCCGACCCAGGTTATCTGTTACACTTCTTGGTGTCCTGGCTCCCATTAGAAGGTCCCTCCCAATTTTCCCAGGCCAAAGTTGATCCTCAAGTAGGCAGAGATGTCACATCTTGTCAGTGAGGGGTTATCTACTTCAAACTTAGTGTAGACTCCAATTATTATACCACAATTCCATAATAAATGGGATTTAGAATATGAGAGTATAAACTGAAAATCTTATATATCATCAATGTACTCTAAATGTTGGTCCTCTCTCCATGTGGAGAGGGGCTCACACTATGGGAGGCATATGTGAGCCAAACCCAAAATGGAAAACAAAAGATAAAAGTCTCCCATCTCACACGGGGGTACAACTCTTTGAAAGTCAGTGATAGTGAATCCAGGAAGGTCCATAAAAATTAAATTGTAATTTTGACCTTCTAGTTTCTACCATGTATATGTACTTGAATTTGAGAATTAAATTTCTCTATTAAGCAAATCCCATGTCCTCATGCAGACACATCCCTGGGTCACAACTTAGCTGCCAGGTTTGTGAGGTTGGACTGGGGTCCAATGTTTGCTACTTCACAGATTATGAGCCATACAGTGTCTTCAGCCTCTAGTCCTGCATACAACACTCAACCCTGACTGAGAAACCTGCTCCTCTCATGACAGATAATCCTCAGGAGAATTTCTCTTCAAGATGGACTGGTACAAGTCATTCCAGTCCACAAGATTACTTTTAAAAAATTTGAATTTCTAAGAAGTCCTAGACCCTTTCTTCATTTAAATTCTCGCATAGAAATAGAAGTCATACAATTCCTATATTCAAAACCATATAGGATCATCCAAGCTCTACATAAAGAAGAATATGACTCTACCTAGATATAAAGTCTTCATTTGGGTCATTTTACTCTCCCTGTAAAGAGCATCTGCTACATAAAAATGTCATTCCATTCATTTTCTTCCTCAAGGTGCAGTCATGAAAAGGTGTGAAAATCTGAAGAGGAGAATATCCGGTGTCTAGGGGAGGGAATTATTATTAGCATTAATCTCCACTACTTCTTCTTTGACAGTTTTCTTTCCTTCTTTTTTTTTCTTTTTAAAGATTTTATTTATTTATTTGACAGAGCGAGATCACAAGTAGGCAAAGCAGCAGGCAGAGAGAGAGGAGGAAGCAGACTTCCTGCCAAGCAGAGAGCCCGATGAGGGACTCGAGGTCCCAGGACCCTGAGATCATGACCTGAGCTGAAGGCAGAGGCTTAACCCACTAAGCCACCCAGGTGCCCCAACAGTTTCCTTTCCTAATACAAATCTGTGCAAGAAATGATAAGAATCGCCAAAGACTATAATAAGAGATGAGGAAGGACACTATATCATACTCAAAGGAACTGTCCAACAAGAAGATCTAACAATTTTAAATATCTATGCCCCTAACGTGGGAACAGCCAACTATATAAACCAATTAATAACAAAATCAAAGAAACACATCGACAATAATACAATAATAGTAGGGGACTTTAACCCTCCCCTCACTGAAATGGACAGATCATCCAAGCAAAAGATCAACAAGGAAATCAAGGCCTTAAATGACACACTGGACCAGATGGACATCACAGATATATTCAGAACATTTCATCCCAAAGCAACAGAATACACATTCTTCTCTAGTACACATGGAACATTCTCCAGAATAGATCACATTCTTGGTCCTAAATCAAGTCTCAACTGGTATCAAAAGATTGGGATCATTCCCTGCATATTTTCAGACCACAATGCTCTAAAGCTAGAACTCAATCACAAGAGGAAATTTGGAAAGAACCCAAATACATGGAGACTAAACAGCATCCTTCTAAAGAATGAATGGGTCAACCAGGAAATTAAAGAAGAATTGAAAAAATTTATGGAAACAAATAATAATGAAAACACAATGGTTCAGAATCTGTGGGACACAACAAAGGCAGTCCTGAGAGGAAAATATATAGCGGTACAAGCCTTTCTCAAGAAACAAGAAAGGTCTCAGGTACACAACCTAACCCTACACCTAAAGGAGCTGGAGAAAGAACAAGAAAGAAACCCTAAACCCAGCAGGAGAAGAAAAATCATAAAGATCAGAGCAGAAATCAATGAAATAGAAACCAAAAAAACAATAGAACAAATCAACGAAACTAGGAGCTGGTTCTTTGAAAGAATTCATAAGATTGATAAACCCCTGGCCAGACTTATCAAAAAGAAAAGAGAAAGGACCCAAATAAAGAAAATCATGAATGAAAGAGGAGAGATCACAACGAACACCAAAGAAATACAGACAATTATAAGAACATACTATGAGCAACTCTACGCCAACAAATTGGACAATCTGGAAGAAATGGATGCTTTCCTAGAGACATATAAACTACCACAACTGAACCAGGAAGAAATAGAAAGCCTGAACAGACCCATAACCAGTAAGGAGATTGAAACAGTCATCAAAAATCTCCAAACAAACAAAAGCCCAGGGCCAGACCGCTTCCCGGGGGAATTCTACCAAACATTTAAAGAAGAACTAATTCCTATTCTCCTGAAACTGTTCCAAAAAATAGAAATGGAAGGAAAACTTCCAAAGTCATTTTATGAGGCCAGCATCACCTTGATCCCAAAACCAGACAAGGATCCCAACAAAAAAGAGAACTACAGACCAATATCCTTGATGAACACAGATGCAAAAATACTCGCCAAAATACTAGCCAATAGGATTCAACAGTACATTAAAAGGATTATTCACCACGACCAAGTGGGATTTATTCCAGGGCTGCAAGGTTGGTTCAACATCCGCAAATCAATCAATGTGATTCAACACATTAATAAAAGAAAGAACAAGAACCATATGATACTCTCCATAGATGCTGAAAAAGCATTTGACAAAGTACAGCATCCCTTCCTGATCAAAACTCTTCAAAGTGTAGGGATAGACGGCACATACCTCAATATTATCAAAGCCATCTATGAAAAACCCACCGCAAATATCATTCTCAATGGAGAAAAACTGAAAGCTTTTCCACTAAGGTCAGGAACACGGCAGGGATGTCCGTTATCACCACTGCTATTCAACATAGTACTAGAAGTCCTAGCCTCAGCAATCAGACAACAAAAGGAAATTAAAGGCATCCAAATCAGCAAAGAAGAAGTCAAACTATCACTCTTTGCAGATGATATGATACTATATGTGGAAAACCCAAAAGACTCCACTCCAAAACTGCTAGAACTTGTACAGGAATTCAGTAAAGTGTCAGGATATAAAATCAATGCACAGAAATCAGTTGCATTTCTCTACACCAACAAAAGACAGAAGAAAGAGAAATTAAGGAGTCCATCCCATTTATAATTGCACCCAAAACTATAAGATACCTAGGAATAAACCTAACCAAAAAGACTAAGAATCTATACTCAGAAAACTATAAAGTACTCATGAAAGAAATTGAGGAAGACACAAAGAAATGGAAAAATGTTCCATGCTCCTGGATTGGAAGAATAAATATTGTGAAAATGTCTATGCTACCTAAAGCAATCTACACATTTAATGCAATTCCTATCAAAGTACCATCCATTTTTTTCAAAGAAATGGAACAAATAATCCTAAAATTTATATGGAACCAGAAAAGACCTCGAATAGCCAAAGGAATATTGAAAAAGAAAGCCAAGTTGGTGGCATCACAATTCCGGACTTCAAGCTCTATTACAAAGCTGTCATCATCAAGACAGCATGGTACTGGCACAAAAACAGACACATAGATCAATGGAACAGAATAGAGAGCCCAGAAATGGACCTCAACTCTATGGTCAACTCATCTTCGACAAAGCAGGAAAGAATGTCCAATGGAAAAAAGACAGCCTCTTCAATAAATGGTGTTGGGAAAATTGGACAGCCACATGCAGAAAAATGAAATTGGATCATTTCCTTACACCACACACAAAAATAGACTCAAAATGGATGAAGGATCTCAATGTGAGAAAGGAATCCATCAAAATCCTCGAGGAGAACACAGGCAGCAACCTCTTCGACGTCAGCCGCAGCAACATCTTCCTAGGAACATCACCAAAGGCAAGGGAAGCAAGGGCAAAAATGAACTTTGGGATTTTATCAAGATCAAAAGCTTTTGCACAGCAAAGGAAACAGTTAACAAAACCAAAAGACAACTGACAGAATGGGAGAAGATATTTGCAAATGACATATCAGATAAAGGGCTAGTGTCCAAAATCTATAAAGAACTTAGCAAACTCAACACCCAAAGAACAAATAATCCAATCAAGAAATGGGCAGAGGACATGAACAGACATTTCTGCAAAGAAGACATCCAGATGGCCAACAGACACATGAAAAGTGCTCCATATCACTCGGCATCAGGGAAATACAAATCAAAACCACCATGAGATATCACCTCACACCAGTCAGAATGGCTAAAATTAACAAGTCAGGAGATGACAGATGCTGGCGAGGATGCGGAGAAAGGGGAACCCTCCTACACTGTTGGTGGGAATGCAAGCTGGTGCAACCACTCTGGAAAACAGCATGGAGGTTCCTCAAAATGTTGAAAATAGAACTACCCTATGACCCAGCAATTACACTGCTGGGTATTTACCCTAAAGATACAAACGTAGTGATCCGAAGGGGCACGTGCACCCGAATGTTTATAGCAGCAATGTCTACAATAGCCAAACTATGGAAAGAACCTAGATGTCCATCTACAGACGAATGGATAAAGAAGATGTGGTATATATACACAATGGAATACTATGCAGCCATCAAAAGAAATGAAATCTTGCCATTTGCGACGACGTGGATGGAACTAGAGGGTATCATGCTTAGCGAAATAAGTCAATCGGAGAAAGACAACTATCATATGATCTCCCTGATATGAGGGAGAGGAGATGCAACATGGGGGGTTGAGGGGATAGGAGAAGAGTAAATGAAACAAGATGGGATTGGGAGGGAGACAAACCATAAGTGACTCTTAATCTCACAAAACAAACTGAGGGTTGATGGGGGGAGGGGGTTGGGAGAGGGGGGTGAGGTTATGGATATTGGGGAGTGTATGTGCTATGGTGAGTGCTGTGAAGTGTGTAAACCTGGCGAATCGCAGACCTGTACCCCTGGGGATAAAAATATATGTTTATAAAGCTGTAAAAAAAAAAAAAAAGAAAAAAGAAAGGATGAATACCCAAGTTTTGTAGCAACATGGACGGGACTGGAAGAGATTATGCTGAGTGAAATAAGTCAAGCAGAGAGAGTCAATTATCATATGGTTTCACTTATTTGTGGAGCATAACAAATAGCATGGAGGACAAGGGGAGATGGAAAGGAGAAGGGAGTTGAGGGAAATTGGAAGGGGAGGTGAACCATGAGAGACTATGGACTCTGAAAAAACGATCTGAGAATTTTGAAGGGGTGGGGGGTGGGAGGTTGGGGGTACCAGGTGGTGGGTATTGTAGAGGGCACAGATTACATGGAGCACTGGGTGTGGTGCAAAAATAATGAATACTGTTATGCTGAAAAAATAAAAAAATTAAAAACAAAAAAGAAATGATAAGAATCACTCCTAAACATCCTCTTGCCCGACCCTACAGCTAAACGGGGGGGGGGGGGGGGGGGGGGGGGGGGGTAGAGGGGAGGGGGGAATTTCCCCCGGAGTTATTCTCTTTAATTTAAAAGAACCTACATTAAACTGTTTCTACTGTTTAGGGGGCTCATCTTAAATGCTGATAATCTCAAACAAATGTTAAAGAAAAGAGAAAATGTTTGAGTTAGTAGAAGCACTTAGAGTTCTTCTAACAATGGACATTATTTTGTTCTTTGTTTTAGTAATTGAAACAATAATTCAACCATCATTGGATTGCCCATGATAATGACAATCTGAAACCAATTTCCACATGTACTACACATTACTTTCCCAGTCTTATGGAATTCTTTAAAGAAAATAAAAAGGGTACGTGGAACTTTGTTCTACAATTATATGTTCAGCTATTTAGGACTCTGGTTATTCATAAAGTATCAGAATAGAAACTTTTTTTTGAAATGCATCTTTTTACACTATTTACTCATCAGTAGGTTATTCCTTAAAGGAGTCCATGGTCATAACCAAATAACCTCCAGAAAAGCAAGGAGTTGGAAGGTCATATCACTGCTAAACTAGAACAGTTCTATATATCAGTTTCATATTTAAAAATCTCAAAGAATATTCAAAAGAATTAGTAAATCATAAAGTAGTAGAATTTTGGAGCTAACAAGGAGCCTTACATTTTTCTCCTATGAGAAAAATGTAAAGGCACTTAGTAAACTCTAAAGTACCATACAAATCTATAAAATGTGTATTGTCCTCATCTAGTAAAGCCCCTCATTTTACAAGTAACAGAATAAAGAGATTGAGATATTTAAAAGATTCTTCAAAAGCCTTTGCAATGCTTTTCAAAAATCATTACGACTATCAACACTCACCCCCAGGCATATTCCCATTTACTTTAATCCACAATTACTGGTCAAGCGTCAGCAGTTTCTCTAGCTATTCTCTTTAATTCAACAGCTGCATATATCACTAAACTAACCCAGAGAATATAAGAATGTGCATGTAATAGGCATTTTCCAAATTCTCCACAAATGCATATTTTCTCAAAAAGGAAATGAAAGATAATACTTACTCTATTTTTCTTAATGCAGCTCACCAAATTCTTTTAGGTCGTAATACATTATTCTCCTTTGTAACTGACAGTATTTAGCTATGTAAACATATAGATCCAAACTTAACCTCTCACCCTGTAAGCTATTAAGAAAAGCTGGTCAGAGACACCCCACCACCACCAAAAAAAAGGCAGCAAATTTTACCTTAAGAGCTTAACAAAAGATGAGTTTAAGTAGTAAATGAAATTGTTGCCCTACTCCCTGGAGCAATAGCTTTCAAATGTATTTTATTCATACATTTCTTTCTTTAAAAAGAAGCTTTCCATAAGCCAAGGAACATAAATGAACAAGGGGCCTCTCGAAATATGAGTGAGAAGTCCAGTCAAAGCCCTTACCAACTGGAGTCCCTGACAAGGGCCCCACTGAGCACAATGTGAAAATCACCCTAGAGGTTAAAACCCAAACTCCCTAAACTGGCATTTTGGGCCCAGTCTAATCTAACTTCAACCCTTATCTTCAACCATAAGATTTAGTAAACAAAGAGTGCTCCGTAATTAGGATATGAAAGCAAGGTTTTTAGTCTCTCTGCAGGCAAATTAGCATATTAGAAAAGTACAAATGCCACTGGGTGGTAACAAGGAATAGTAGAAAGAAAAGAAGAGAACAGAAGACTCTGCTTCTAGTTTATTCTATGTAACTTAGAGGGATTATCTAAATTTCTGGACCTCAGGTGACCCATTTATCAAACATAAGGTTAGTATCATACCTTTATCGGGATGCTGGACAAAATCATCTCTTAGTGTTTCTTAATACCCTAAGATACATGATTCCATTCAACAGATATGTTTTGAATGATGTTTCATGCTCATGCTATAAGACATATGATAAGTAAGACAGACAAAATCCTTACATTCCAAGAGAGCAAAGTCTAATGAAAGAGACACAGTAACAACTGATACTTGATAACTCATTTGGGTTAGGATTGTACATGTTAGTGACAATCTGAAGTTAGACTGCTACATGGACTAGGGCCATTTTCCCTATATTTTGGACTTATTTTGGAAAACCTAAATTTCCATATAGAATGTTGGTCTTGGTGCCATTCTGGTCTCTGACCCAGAGAACAATGTCTGACCCAGAAGAATCAAGATCTATGGTCTTAGATATTTAAGTGTCACAAAGCCATCCTCCCTGTGGAAATGGATCGAGTTAGCCCACTGGAGTTGAATGTCCTATGAGGGAATAAGGATGCTAAGCAGTCAAACCAATACATAATCCATAGATAGCTAATAAGGAAAACCTGTCTGAAGAAATGATATCTAAACAGAAACCTAATACATGAGAAGGAGTTAGCCTAAGTGGGTTGGGGAAGGAGTAGTTGGGCAAGGAGAAGAATCCCCAGACCAGGCATGAGAAACAGCTTTAGCAAAGACCCAGAAGTGAGAGAAGAGGAAGCATGTGACAGGGGATGAGGTTATGGAAGAAAGCAGAGGCCAGACTATGCAGACCTCTGTGTAGCTTCTTAGAGATACTGAAGACGTGATGGTGAGAATGGAGATGTTTTAAGCAGGGACAATATTCAATTCGATTTACATTTTTTAAATATATTTGGTATTTAGTGTAGAGAGTAGGAGTGAATAAACTTAAAAATAGTAATAACTAACATTTACATAGTGTTTACTATGTAAAGTCACACATATTAACTCATTCATTTTCATCAACTCGATGAAATAGTTTCTATTTTTATACCTTTTATAGGTGAAAAAACTTAGTGACCTGCCCAAGCCCCATACCAGTAGTGGCCAAGTCTGAATTTGAACAATGTGGGAGTGAGGGAGTAGAAAAGTAGCAAATAATCAGTATTGGTCATGCTGAGTTTAGGCGATTTATGGAACATCCCAGAAGGCATTTGAACATGTTGGTTTGAAGCTCTGGATGGAGATTTGTAAGCATTGGAAGTAATTAAAACCATGATAATGGACAACACGGTACCAAGAAAAAGAACCAAGAACAGACCATTTTAGTTAAATAAAAAATTAAAAAGTACTTTGTAGAGGTTAATGAAAGTAATATAGTAACAACATTAAGCAAATAAACCTTGAGCCAATGCATAAGCAGAAAATAAAAGCAAGTACTGTGAAATAAGAATTCAACCCAGAATGGCTTGGGCATAAGACCTGGAGCAGTACGCCTCTATGTTCACAGAATCAGATCTAATGTCCATCTTCTATGCAATAATTGGAGAGACATAGAGGACTAAAAGTCATCACCAAGCTAATAGGAGAAATTGCAAGTTTTTATTAAGTCCCAATACATCAGCAGTACTATACATAAATGATAGCTTAAGTTCATTAATGTACTATTTTTATTTTTATTTACTCACAAATAATGCATTTGGTCACTCTCAACTAATTGTTTTGCTACCTCCCTAAAGTTCTAATTAAAGAACTCCTGATATTTTGATAGGGAGACCATAGCAGACAAGATTCTTAACCCCAGAGTAGAGAAATAGAAATTAGCAGCACCCATTACTTAACATTACTTATTACTTCTATAATGCCCATTTTTATTTGTGTATTCTATACACTAATTAGCACCGTCCTGTACACTGAATAAGTTTTCCATAATTGCTTAGTTACAGCAGAAGAACAGCTAGTAACTGCTCCTGTGGATTTAGCCAGTCAGAATGCTAAGCACTTTACAGTCTCGATTTGCAAAGACTAGAACACTGTCAGCACAAAATGATAAAAAGGTAGTAAGCAAAGGAAGTAAAACTAATCAGCATATATCTGCCTTCCTTTTCATATTTTTGTACCTGTAAAGTTGACTAGCGTTCTCTCCCCCGCCACACATACACAGAAAATGTCACTGTAAACCAAGTTAGATAAGGAATTGAAAAGGTATTATATGAAGAGAACATAAAAGGAAAGAAAACTTCGCTTTCCTATCTCTTCCACAACTCCTGCTGCACTTTGTCTCCTTGGGGCCTCAGCTATCAAATGAATCGATCCCTGACATTTTTTAACACAGGCATTCCATGTCTGACACATGTCTATAGAAGGTGATGGTTTCTACCGCCCACACATCAGCAGAGCAGAGGATGGCAAATAACATTTGCAGGGTTTGTCCTCTGTGTCCTTTCACTTACAGTATCTCAGGTGATCTTCCAATTAGTCCATTAATCGACACATCTTTGCAGAGGGTCGTATGTCAGACACTCGCTCTATACTAGCGACACTGAGGTGAATAGGAAAACACGCCCCTTTTGATAATGATCTGAATTCAACCCACCTTTTAAGTGTGGGGTTAAGAATGAGTCAAATGTTTGGCTCTTAAACTTCTTAAACTTCTCACTTTCAATATAACTACCTTCCCTCCTGGGCATTTCTACGCACTTAGGATTACACAGCCACAAAATATCTGTGTCTCTAAATAGGGGTTAAGAATCAAAGACAGAAATAGTTCATACAGCATAGTTCTTGTTTATGCTTTAAGGATCTTGTTGTGAGAAAGTAGAATAATTAAAATGGGCCTTTGTTGGTTGCCAAGAGCAATGAATGGGTAAGGAGTTTTTCAAGATAGCTGCAGAGAAACTATGAGTTAAAACAGAAGGCATGCTTCTTCTAAGCTCAGTAGTGGGCCTGGCATTGCTGAACCATGAAGTGAGATCCATGACTTATTTCTCTAAGTCTGCTGCACACTCCATAACCCAAAAGAGTATCTAATGTTAACTTAGAAAATGACAAAATTCTCCTTCCATCTCTGTGTTTCTCTTTTATTCACAAAGTAGCCATGTAAGGAATAAGTCAGCAAGGAGTTGCCACAAAGTGTTGTGCTAGGTCGGTTCACCCCTTGATCAAAATTACTATAATATGACACAATCATAGTCCTTGTGACTAAGACCAGAAGATTGCAAAATATAATTTCCTGAATCACTGCTTCAAAAAATCAAGTGCTTCTTTTAGAGAACAAATCACGAATGATCTTTCAATTTGACTAGAAGGTCTATGGGACTTATCCCATTGAAGCATCACGAACCTCCATAGAGGATGAGCCTCTCCCACTGGCCTTGGCTGTAAAGTCAGGAGCCTCATTCTGATGGCTCTTTCTTCCTTCAACTCATTTCAGCCTCATAACTAGCCTTGTGTGAGAATTCCTTTTTGTGCTAAATACTAACTCATTCAGCTTAATGCAGTTGTGCTAAATACGAACAAATTTTACTTAATGTAGCAGATGAGAACATGCTCCTTTATTACTTCCATGTTCTTTCATTTATTACATAACATTAAAAGTGTGCTAAATATTTACTAATTTGCCAGCCACAATTTTAATCATCACTATAAAGTCCTTAAAGTAAAGCCCTACTTGCTAACAAAGATAATTCTTATTTCGAAGATATGTATTCCCTCAGTGGCAAGACGGCACAGTGGGACTTATTCTATCACTTATCAGATTAGGCCTTCTCCTTTGGAGAGGACAAATTGCCAAGAGTATTATATTCTAACATTGCTCAGCTTAAGTAAATGTCCTTTCAACTGTGAGCTTTGGAGAGAAGTGATAGAGCAGAACAAGGTAGTATAGAAATAGCTCCCTTGGCCCAAAAATGCTCTATTATGGAAATCAGCAGTTGCACTTAAGCATGGTCCCATTTCAAAATGCAGAGCAGGTAAACTGCTTGGACAGAAAGTAATATGGGACTGCATTGTACCAGAGAAAGGAGATGGGCCTTCTCCAAGGTGCTGAATTCAAGCCTTGGAAGAAAAATAACCCACAGCTCTTTCCCTGGGAAACTGTATTTTTTGATGTTGACTGGCATGCCAGAGGGAAGGTTTTCTGCTTCTGGATTGGAGTCTGGGCTGAACACAAAGCAATCTAGAAAAATTCCTGAAGAACTCTGCCACCAGAAGAACTTCCAGCAATAAGCCCTAGCTTCCTTTATCTCTTCCTGGATTAAGGAAAAGTAGTAAGTGACAATATACTCACAGACCACCAAGCAAAAGTTTGATTATTCTCAGTTGCTTCAGATTCCACCTACAAAGGATCTACTTTCCTATTAAGGACAATCTGAGCTAGGGCCAAAATTTATAGCTCTATTCAGTTATAAACTAAAATTCCTTCAGTAAACTGTCTACCTCACAGATAACGGAGTTAAAAATTACATCAGAAATGGGGCACCTGGGTGGCTCAGTGGGTTAGGGCCTCTGCCTTCGGCTCAGATCATGGTCCCGGGGTCCTGGGATCGAGCCCTGCATCGGGCTCTCTGCTCAGCAGGGAACCTGCTTCCTCCCCTCTTTCTCTCTGCTTGCCTCTCTGCCTACTTGGGATCTCTGTCTGTCAAATAAATAAATAAAATCATTTAAAAAAAATTACATCAGAATCTCTTGAAAGTTACTCTAATATAAGACCCATTAAATGGAATAAAGATTCACGCCTGGATTGTCCTTTAGTAAAGTTTCATTATTTCTTCATATTTATGGGGACCACAGTTACAGAGAGGGCTGACAGCTCTGGAGCTTTAACAAACTACTGCTCAATTCCTGAGGAAAATGAGGACCTCGGAGTCCTTACTCCAGTCTCAGAGTGAATTATGAATAGGCTGACCTACACTAGTACTGCCTTCAACCAAAAAAAAAAAAAAAAAAAAGGAAAGAAAAAGAAAAGAAAAAAAATCAAAAAGGCAGGAGAACTCGGGAATAAATCAGCTGTCCCCTGAGGACACAAGACAGAGATGAAAACTTGCTGACTGCTTTGAGTTCTCCCAGAGTGACAACTAGGACAAGGAAGCTAAAAAGAACAAAGACTCTACAAGGTAATAAAAATGTCTGCTCTGAATTTTAGGTTGTCACCCCACAAAGCAAATCTCAGATTTGAGAGTAATCTGGTTTGATTTTTGGTATCCCAAAGGTTCTAAATTGCCAGGCAAGGCCTATAGAGCAATTGTTTTTAACCAGTGGTATGAAGCAAAGTCACCTTTAGATCTTTTTTTTTAAGCTATTTTCTGCCCTTCTATTGCTAAAAGGTCAGTGGGTCTAAAGTAGAACCAAGGTAATATTTTTAGAGCTCCTCAGAAGATCTGGAGGCACTGCACTGATAAAGAGCCATCATTACGGAGACTAATCAATTTCCAGGAGGATAGTGCTTCTCAAACTTTAATGTGCTTGTGAATCATTCCATTACCACCCCCTAGCCCCAGGATCATATTAAAATGCAGATTCTGACACAGCGGGCCTAAGATGGGACTGAGTGTCTAAATTTCTCACAAGCTCCTTGGTCATGTCCATGCTGCTGGTATGAGGACCCCACTCTATGTGGCAAATCAGTAAGCTTTATACATCAGCTTCCTTCAGAAGGCTGCCCTGAAGTGAATGGGCATAGGGTGGGGGCTAGAACCTACTGCTGATTCATGAATGGTTTGTGGATCAGCCATCACAAAATCACCTGAGGTACTTATTAAAAATTGAATTCCAGGGCCTCACCCCAAGATCCCCAGTCAGAGCCAGCTCAACAAACTTCCTGAGTAATGGTTTTGTACACACTAAATTTTAAGAACCACTAAAATTCAGAGAATTATCAGTAATGGATAATTAAAAGATTTATGAGTCCTAGAATTATTCAATGATGAATTATATATTTAAACTCATTACTAATTTAACACATTTCAGTCTTTTCTATTTTCTAGCTTTAATACTTAGCTTTGACACTTAGCTTTAAAATATATACAAAGAACAAACAAAAACCTCAAATATCATTAATATTGTTATCTCTATATTGACTATTCTCTCAGCCATGAGACTATCCCCAGAGCTGTTACACTTTTGGGGCCACTTATCAGCTACCCTAGTCTATTTTCCCAAACGCTTTTCCTTTACCATCAGTTGTTCACCCTTACCTTCTTTCTCTCACCTGCCTATCCCATGGATTCTCTATCTCTGGCAGAGAAAAGCCACTTTTAATTTTACCCAGCAAATATTGCTCCGTGGCTGATACTCTGAACTCTAAATCCCTGAATGTCATTTCTGACAGAGGAATATGAATTCAAAAAATGGAACCACCAAAATGCTTTTCTTCTTCAAAATACTGATCAGAAGTAAATGCCATATTCCTGCATATGAGTAAACAGAAAAAAATCTACATCTACAAGAAGCTGAGTAGAGACAGTATTTTAAATTAAGGCTATATATGGAAGCTACACTTAGAGTGAACATAGCATAATGTATAAATTTGTTGAATCACCTTGCTGTACACCTGAAACTAATGTAACATTGTGTATCAACCATATTCAGATAAAAACAAAATTAAATCTGTACCCCAGGCATTATAAAGTGGGGACATGAAAATAACATATTTAGGGCGCCTGGGTGGCTCAGTGGGTTAAGCCGCTGCCTTCGGCTCAGGTCATGATCTCAGGGTCCTGGGATCGAGGGCCGCATCGGGCTCTCTGCTCAGCAGGGAGCCTGCTTCCCTCTCTCTCTCTCTCTGCCTGCCTCTCCATCTACTTGTGATCTCTCTCTGTCAAATAAATAAATAAAATCTTTAAAAAAAAGAAAATAACATATTTAATTGGATATTCAGGCCTTAAAATATTTTCTTCCCCCAAATACAAGTTGGAATTTTTAGAGTCAAATTTACATCAAAATTACATGAAAATTCATACTTTTAAGTGTATTATAAAATTAAATGTATATAAATTAAATATATAATTGTATATAATACATTATGCAAAATGTTCTGTACATCTTTACAGTACTTCTCATATAACTAACTATTCCAGATTTGACAAATATCTCCTAGCAGATCATTTCTCATAATCTAACTTGGAAACTGTTTGATGGGACTATATCATGCTCACTCATTTGTTCTCACTTCCTTTTCACTTCCTGGTTTATATCTTTTGTTGATAATAACAGCAGATTCCTATGATGAATGACCAAGGGTCAGAAAGGAATGGACCCACTCTACCAGAGAGAGTGGCATGATTACTAGTTGCAGTTTCCCAAGATTGCTATAACAAATTATCATAATCTTGGCAGCTTAAAACAACATATTATTATCTTACATTTCTCAGGGTAAGGAGTCCAAGATGGGTCTTACAAGCTAAAATCAATTTTAATTAAATAAAAAGTAAATAAATAAAACATATTTTCACTATTTTAGTCATTAAACAGGAATCCTCTAGATGCAAAGGAAGGTTTGGAAGATGTAGTCCCAACTCAAGCATTTGTAACTTCATGGGAAATATTTTATGAGGGACTGATACCAATACAGTATAATTCTTAGTGCTGCTCATCCTTGAATATTTTGACTGAAGCACAGAAATCTTCCCCCTTAACATTCCTTAGTGCAGCTGGGTTAAACTTAGAACATTAAAGTTGATTTTACTAAATGTTTACGGGCTTAAATTTTTTAAAAATAAAGAACATCTAAATGTCTGTATAATCTGGTTCAGATAATCTGATTTGATCTCTAAAGTTTATATCAAAGGTTTGATTTTTTTTTTTCCCTCTCCTAGATCCTGGTGAATTTGCAGTAGGCAGAATCATCATGGCAGCCATCACTCAAGGGCTCACATCTGAACACTGACCCTTCTCAAAGTATACACCCCAGACAATGAGTCACTGTTGCCAAACTCCCTATAAAAGATCCTCTTTGAAGTTCCCTACTTAAAACTATACCTTCACAAAAGACAGATACCTGGAACTATTATTCTCACTTTCCCTACCCTCTAGCTCCATTGTCCCTCCATCAATACCATGTACACACTCAAACATGAGCCTCTCACCTCCATCAGTGTATTAGTCTTGCAAAGTGACATCAAGGTCTAGGGCTTAGTCTTAGAGAGGTTTGGCTAGGAGAAGATAACCAGGATTTCAATACAAAATAAATGGTAAGAGTTCAGAGAAACTTCTGTAGAGAACGAGCATATATTCAATTTTGTTCTTCAGAGTCCTTCTTCCCTTTCCTTATGTTTCCTTATGTTTTGCACCACCTGATGCAAAAGTTCCCCAAAATATGAAAGGCTATGGGGCACCTGGGTGGCTCAGTGGGTTAAAGCCTCTGCCTTCAGCTCAGGTCATGGTCCCAGTGTCCTGGGATCGAGCCCCACGTCGGGCTCTGTGCTCTGCAGGGAGCCTGCTTCCTCCTCTCTCTCTCTCTGTCTGCCTCTCTGCCTACTTGTGATCTCTGTCTGTCAGATAAATAAATAAAATCTTTGAGAAGAAAAAAAAAAATGAAAGGCTATAACAAACTCCTGTCTCTCTCTTTCTTTCTAACCATTTATATAATCAATGGAAACAGACTGGAATTTGTGAGGGCACAAATGGGGCAGCAGATCTCCTACCTTGGCTGTATGTTGGAATCACTTAGGGAGCTAAAACAATTATCCTACTCTCCGAGGTCCTGATACAACTGGGTCAGATTGCTTCCCAAATCTTTCTAATCTTTGGCCAAGGCTGAGAGCTACTAACCTTTACATATTACTATTTGGACTGGATAATAATTTGTTGTGAAGGGTTATTTTTATGGATTTTAGGATGTTTAGCAGCATCCCTTCCCTCTACTCAAAACAGATGCCAGTAGCATCACTGTACTCCAAGCTTTGACCATCAAAAATGTCTCCAGATATTGTCAAATATGTGCCCTGGCCGGGGGGGAGGGGGTATGTGCGCAAAATTTCCTTCAGTTGAGAACCACTACCCTTGAGTGAAGATGGCTGCTGTTCAATGTGGTTCAAACTCTTCACTCCTGATTCTTCTAAGTTAAGTGCCAGTAGTAAACATCTGCTAGGGAGTAAGAGTGCTGCCCAGATTTAAATCTATGTTCTACAATGTGGTGTGACCTGAGGCAAGCTGCTTAATATCTCTGTGCCAGTTGTGAAATCAAGATAGTAAATACACATATCTTAAAAGTTACTGTGGTATGAGCTAATGCCAGTAAAGCCCTTAAAGAATAGCTATCATAACAGTAAATACTCAATGAACGTTAGCTTCTATTGTTGCTGTTGTCTCTCACAACATTCCAAATCTGTGAAGAAATGAATAATGCAAGACACTCACTCTAGTTTCTGTCAATGATTTGGATAGTGTAAGGCAAGTCAGAGCCCAGGGAGGTGACCTAATACCAAGTTTGCTTTGTCTGATAGCCCAGATAATGGAAGTTTTTGACCAACTAAGTACATGGCTGATCAACAAAATACATGAGCTCCTATTTGGCTATCACTTCCTTAAATCCAGATGAAAGGCAATGATTCTCCTAACCCCACTTATTATATATGCATACATACACACATATACATACACAAAGTCTCCAATATATAGTCCTTTCTTTGGCTTATTAACATTTTCAATTCACTCATCTACTCAACCAAAATTTATTGACTGCCAAGGCAACGGTACATATGCAACTCCAATACAATCTAATCTCATGCCCAGAAAAAAGGAGATTCACCTGGGCACAGTAGTTAAATATCTATTGACTCACACATAATAATGACTATTATTGATCATATGCATATAAACCTCCATTTTCCCACAGACTTTTGAATTTTAAAAGCTAAAATATACTATGTTGACATTCTAAATAAAGAGTAACTTGAATACATAGTTGCCTGACCATAAAAAAAAATCCCGTCCTTTATAATAGCAGTCCTGATTGACATTTAAATTAAAGACTGTAAAGGGAAAACTCCTCCTGGGTTTCTTCTTAATTCAAAAGAAACACACTTCACTTCTGGTCATCAAATGTATGTGGAGTTTTCCCACACCAAGCAATTCTCTGATTCTCCAGACACCAGCTGAGTTTTTCACAATTTAAGTCAACTCTGACACTATCTACCTAAAGATAGTGTCAGATCCCACAGGTTAAGGGCTCAACCCCACAAGACTGCTTCCTCAACTCCAAACACCAATCACAACTCTAGACTACCACTTGTGCTTCTGGCTGACAGGTTATAAATTGATGATTCCTATCAGGCTTTCCTGGATTTGATGATTTGTTAAGATGGCTCACAGAACTCAGGAAAATAATTTACTTACTAGGTTGCCGGTTTATTATAAAAAGATGCAACTCAGGAATATCCAGATGGAAGAGATTCATAGGGCAAGGTACGGGGAAAGTTGTACGGAGCTTCCATGCTCTTTCTGGGTACGTAACCCTCATTACCAACACGTGTTTACCAACCCAGAAGCTTTTTAAACCCCATCCTTTTGGGTTACTATGGAGGCATAATTGCTTACATAGGCATGATTGACTAAATTAGGGGCCACTGATTCAACTTCAACAACTGTAACAATAAGTATCCATGGGAAACAATAATGAGGGGAGAAAAAAAAATGAACAACAACTTCACGTAAGTAGTAAAGATGAATACCATGGTTTAAAAAATTCTAAGATCCTTATATTATTCTGGAAGAAAGTAAAAATGTTGCTTAACTTTAGACTTTTATAAATACTCACAGAGACACCTGGGTGACTTGGTCGGTCAAGCATCCTACTCTTGATTTTGGCTCAGGTCATGATCTCAGGGTCCTGGGATTAAACCCTATGTTGGGCTCCATGCTCAGCAGGGAGTCTGTTTCTCCCTCTACCCCTCCCCCTGCTTTTGCCCATATGTCATCCCCCCCAATCTAATAAAGAAATAAAATCTTTTTTAAAAAATATACACCTGGGTGGCTCAGTCCATTAAGCATCTGTCTTCAGCTCAGGTCATGATCCCAGGGTCCTGCGATGGACCCAACATCAGGCTACCTGCTCAGTGGGGAGTCTGCTTCTCCTCTTTCCCTGACCCTCCCCCCAATTGTTTATGCTCTCTTTCTCTCAAAAATAAACAAAATCTTTTTAAAAACTTAATTAATTTAAAAAATATCCACTCTAAAACAACAAAGATAACCACTTAAAGAATGATATGGAACATATACTTCCAAACAAACAGAGGGTAGAAACTAGTGGGAAAACAACTTAAGAAGCCCCAGTCAATGAAGTAATGATGAGAAAGGAAAGGTGAAAAAAGAATGAGAATGTATCATACATAAGAGCTCGATTAAATCAAAGGGAACTCATGATCAAAATCTTTCTTTAAACTAAAATCAAAGAAGATTTTTAGAAAGGATCTTCCTTCAAGGAAAGGATAAAAAGGAAAAAAAATTATACAGAAAACATTCCTCGTGATTAACAGCTTTCTGATCCCCACCTCCAGAAACTATGAAGAGGAGAAAGTAGGCAGAGAAAGGGCGGGGGAGGGAAAAAGTCACGAAGCTGCACATTTAAATACAAACTAGGTGATTTGAAGGTGATGATCTGAAGTGCTGATTATAGGGTACTTGGGTGGCTCTGATCATTTAAGTGTCTGCCTTCAGCTCAGGTCATGATCCCAGAGTCCTGAGATCGAATCCTGCATCGGGCTCTCTGCTCAGCAGGGAGCCTGCTTCTACCTCTCCCCTGCTTGTGCTCTTTCTCTCTTTCTCTCTCTGGCAACTGAATAAATAAAAATCTTTTAAAATAAAATAAAGCCCTGATTAGGATCATCATCTCTTGGAGCTTATTAAAAATGTAGACTCTCAGGCTCCATCCCAGACCTTCCGAGTCAGAAACTACACAGTATCAGGATTCTCAGATGATTCACACCCACACTGAAAACGGAGAAGTTTTCATAAAGCCCCTCTCAGGGAGTTCCTGTGATAATTTAGATAGGAACTAGAAAGAATTTCTCAGGTGTGAGGATTTTGAAAAGTTAATTTCTTGGTAGAATAAATATTCTTAAGCAGAAACTTTTATACATTTTAAAACAGAAGTTAAATCATTTTGTTTAACTATAAATGACATGGGGACAGTGCTCTGACTGTAATTAAATTGTAACATGGGGGCTTGTAACAGTAATAGGTTTGGCTGTAAGTAATGGAGACTTGGAAAATAGAAGATCAAAAAAGACAAATTTTATTTCTCTCTCAAGTAAAAGTTGTCCACTTACTGGCAGAGCAGAGTCAGTAATGCAGCCTCACACTGCTAGCAAGGACAGCAGCTCTTATCTTTCTGCCTCATCTGGATGATTTCTATACCTCCAGTGATTACCTCCCACTGCCAGCCAATAGGTAGAAGAAAGGGACACAGAGGCATTCCTCTGTTTTGAAGTGTATTTCTGGAAAATCCAGGCAACACTTCTGCTTACATCTTGGTGGCCAGATCTTAAATATATGCCCACAATCTATTAAAAAGGGATAATGGGAAATGTATGCTTTCCACTGGACATACTGCCACTCCCATCATATCTGAGTTCTGCTCATGAGGAAGGAAGGAGAGAAGGGATGTTGGCATGGGCAGCTGGCGGTCTCTGCTGCAGACTGGCTGAGGAGTCCAAGCATGCCTAGAGGCAGCCCCCAATTTAAAATACCAGACTTATAAAATAAACTGTATTTACAAGGGACCTGCTCCACTGTTTGAGAAGACATTGTGACATTTAATGCTTTGAAGGAATCTGTGACGTGGAACATGAAAAAAAAGCCAAAAAATGTGTAATGGCTATACCCTAGTAATGGTCATTGAGTGACTAGGCTCCAGAGACACCTTCCCCCAGCGGTGCTTTCTGAAAATACAAAGAACACCACCGGTGTACTTTGCAGTAGTCTTAACCCAGGGATCCACTTCTTTTGTTAAAAAAAGATTTTATTTTTTTGTCAGAGGGAGAGGCAGGGAGAGAGAGCACACAAGCCTGGGGAGTGGTAGGCAGATGGAGAAGCAGGCTCCCTGCTAAGCTAGAAGCAGGATGGACCCTGGGATCATGACCTGAGCCGAAAGTAGACTATCAACCTACTGTGCCAGTCAGGTGTCCCTGGGGACTCACTTCTTACCTCAGATATTGCCTGATGTTTTGCTTTGCCCCACCCCCATTTTTTAGCAACAGGGTTTAAAATGCCCCAATTAGAGATTCAAGCAACCTCCTGTAAAAATATCAAATAGCCATGGAGTGGTTATGGGTCATCAGTCATTCCCTAGTGTGAATTGGTTTAATTATATTAATCTCTAATGGCTGGCAAAGATCAGCAGCTTTTTGGAAAAGAGACTACAGTTTGTGGCCAGGGGAGGTCACTGAATTACTTTAGAGGACCAAATCTTTGTTCTGCCCCTCAGCTGACATGGTACAAAGACTTAGCCTGAAGTCACTGGAGACCAGAAGGAGGGGTGCATGAGGGCAATGGAGCACTGGCAGGAAGACTGATGGAAAACTAAAACTTAACTATTTCTAAAATTTGCCTAGAGTTATCAAAGTACCAGGAACTGGTAAGACAAAAAAATTTCCCTTCTCTCCCTAACACCAGGGCAGACAACATAATGTGCTCAGATTAGTATTATACACACATAGTGTGGGTCCGTGGTGGGTTTAGTTTATTTTGAAGGGTAGCATAGATATGATCCAGCATGTATTGCATTCAACAGGAAATGCACAGAGCTCCAAACAACTGATGGGGAAATAACATTTTGCTTCCTATTATGTCCTTAAATTAGGGATCACCAAATCCAGGACATTTCTAAATCAATATATCATTGTTGGTGAGGAACTCTTTTACATACACAATAATATGTAGGAGAACAAATATAAGACAGGAATAGAGAAAAGCAGTGCTGGTTAAATCCAAACTCAGCAAACTTGACCTCTAGCTCTCTCTCCAGCCCCTAAAGACAGGGCAGAACCTTAGAACCACCATTCTAAACCAAGATGGAACAGTATCTCAAAATAACTCAAGAGCTTAGATTTCCTTAGCAGGAAATATAAGTACCGTCATCACCTCTGCAATGTCTGTACAGCCTGTTGTATGTGGATAAGAGGCATGGTTACTGGACGACAGGTTTTAATTTAAGAATAAAACACAGTGTGAGGGGGGCGCCTGGGTGGCTCAGTTGGTTAAGCGTCTGCCTTTGGCTTAGGTCATAATCTCAGGGTCCTGGGATCAAGCCCCATGTCAGGCTCCCTGCTCAGTGGGGAATATGTTTCTCCCTCTACCTCTGCTCCACTTCCCTGCTCACTCTCTATCTCTCAAATAAATAAAATCATTAAAAACAACCACAACAACACAAATACTAGGAGAGGTGCCTGGGTGGCTCAGTCAGTTAAGCAGCAAAATCTTTTTTTTTTTTTAGATTTTATTTATTTATTTGACAGAGAGAAATCACAAGTAAGCAGAGAGGCAGGCAGAGAGAGAGGAGGAAGCAGGCTCCCTGCTGAGCAGAAAGCCCGATGCGGGGCTCGAACCCAGGACCTGGGATCATGACCTGAGCCGAAGGCAGCGGCTTAACCCACTGAGCCACCCAGGCGCCCCAGCAAAATCTTGATTTCAGTTCAGGTCATGATCTCAGGGTTCTGGGATGGAACACCTCTTCAGGCTCCCCACTCAGCAGGGAGTCTGCAAGGAATCTGTTTGTCTCCCTCTCCCTCTGCCCCTCCTCACATGCATGAGCCCGCTTGCTCTCTCTCTACAATAAATAAATCTTTTTAAAAAAGAATAAAATACTGGGATATAGATTGTATCAACTTTCACATTTTCAAAGAAGTTTCATATACATGAATCTTATATAATATATGAACTCTATGAAGAAGAATAGTATAGGTACTATTGTGATCATTTTATTGGTAAGAAAATTGAAGTTCAAATAATTTATGTGACCTTAAAGAGTGACATTATCTGAAAGTGAAGAAGATAGAGTAAGGATTCAAAGCTTCTGACTTCTCAACCTGGGCTGCTCTGTATAATCACCAGAGAGATTTGCAAAAAAAAGAAAGAAGAAAGAAGAAGAAGAAGAAGTACCTGTACTCTGCATAGGATCCATGTTCAGCCAGGAGTCTGCTTGGGATTCTCTCTCTCTCTCTCACTCGCTCTGCTCCTCTCCCCACACACTAGTTCTCATTCTCACTCAAATAAATCTTTTTTTTAAAATGTTAGAAGCTATGAAACAGGGGTGCCTGGGTGGCTCAGTCATTAAGCATCTGTCTTTGGCTCAGGTCATGATCCCAGGGTCCTGGGATCGAGCCCCACATCAGGCTCCCTGCTCAGTGGAGAACCTGCTTCTCCCTCTCCCTCTGCCTGCTGCTCTGCCTACTTGTGCTCTCTCTCTATCTCTCTGTCAAATAAATAAAAATCTTAAGGAAAAAAAAACAGAATTAGAAACACAGAGAAATGAAGTGATTGGGAAAAGGAAGCCTCTATGAAAGGATAAGGGACAAAACTCAGGAAAAAACATCCATAAAAGAAAAAACTGTTCTAGAAATAAAGACTCAACTCAAAATCACTGAAAAGCAAATGAACACCATGGATAATCCCTTAAGAGAAACAGAAATGGAAAAGAGTCAAGTCTTAAAATTAAAAAAAAAAAATACAAAGATAAAAAATAGATTAAAAGATACAAAATTAAAAGATTAAAAATACAAAGATTAAAATTTTTAAGGGATAGCCTAATCATAATATAGTCTAGTAAAAGAACTGGATTTCAAGGAAAAAAATAGAGAAACAGAGAGAGAGGTCTGTAGGTGTCAAGGATACCTCCTCCCTTCTCTAAAGTCACTTATTAAGAAAACAAAAACAGGTTACTATCAGACATTTTGACTTTATGTCAGAAGAAAATGAAGCAACATGTAGAATACTTATCAAAAAGAAAACGTGCTATATTATCCAGCCATACATAACTTCAAGTAAAAAGGGCACAACTGTTATTAACCTGCCAAAACAAACAAGCAAACAGCTACAACAACCCTCAAGAAAATATACAATCCTGTTTCTCTACCAAAGAAAGCTTCAAAGAACCAAAATGACTAGAGAAACACTGATGTAAGACATGGTGGTAAATATTATATATTCATTTGTAGAACTTAAGATAAGATGATGATCATAGTGGACAAAGTATAATGTGTGATGATTATAGTCTCTGATTAAAAATGGGGGGGCCTTCCAGTAAGGTCAGGAAAATGGCAGGGATGTCCACTATCACCACTGCTGTGGAACATAGTACTATAAGTCCTAGCCTCAGCAATCAGACAACAAAAAGAAATTGAAGGCATCCAAATCGGCAAAGAAGAAGTCAAACTCTCACTTTTTGTAGATGATATGATACTGTATGTGGAAAACCCAAAAGACTCCACTCTAAATCTGCTAGAACCTGTACAGGAATTCAGTAAAGTGTCAGGATATAAAATCAATGCACAGAAATGAGTTGCATTTCTATACACCAACAACAAGACAGAAGAAAGAGAAATTAAGGAGTCCATCCCATTTACAATTGCACCCAAAACCATAAGGTACTTAGGAATAAACCTAACCAAAGAGGCAAAGAATCTGTACTCAGAAAACTACAAAGTACTCATGAAAGAAATTGAGGAAGACATAAAGAAATGGAAAAATGTTACATGCTCATGGATTGGAAGAACAAATATTGTGAAAATGTCTGTGCTACCTAAAGCAATCTACACATTTAATGCAATCCCTATCAAAATCCCATCCAGTTTATTCAAAGAAATGGAACAAATAATCCTAAAATTTGTATGTAACCAGAAAAGACCTCTAATAGCCAGAGGAATGCTGAAAAAGAAAGCCAAAGTTAGTGACATCACAATTCCAGACTTCAAGCTCTATTACAAAGCTGTCATCATCAAGACACTATGGTACTGGCACAAAAACAGACACATAGATCAATGGAACAGAATAGAGAGCCCAGAAATAGACCCTCAACTCTATGGTCAACTAATCTTCGACAAAGCAGGAGAGAATGTTCAATGGAATAAAGACAATCTCTTCAACAAATGGTGCTGGGAAAACTGGAAAGTCACATGCAGAAAAATGAAACTGGACCATTTCCTTATACCACACATGAAAATAGACTCAAAATGGATGAAGGACCTCAATGTGAGAAAGGAATGTCCTTTCTCACATGATGGACATAGATGTCCATCAACAGATGAATGGATAAAGAAGAGGTGGTATATATATACAATGGAATACTATGCAGCCATCAAAAGAAATGAAATCTTGCCATTTGTGACGACGTGGATGGGACTAGAAGGTATTACGCTTAGTGAAATTAGTAAGTTGGAGAAAGAAAACTATCATATGATCTCCCTGATATGAGGAAGTCGAGAAGCAACATGGGGGGTTTGGGGGGTAGGAAAAGAATAAATGAACAAGATGGGATTGGGAGGGAGACAAACCATAAGAGACTCTTAATGTCACAAAACAAACTGAGGGTTGCCAGGGGGAGGGGGTAAGGGAGAAGGTGGTGGGGATATGGACATTGGGGAAGGTATGTGCTATGGTGAGTGCTGTGAAGTGTGAAACATGATGATTCACAGACCTGTACCCCTGGGGCTAATAATACATTGTATGTTAATTTTTTAAATTAAATTAAATTAATTTTTTTTAAATGGGGGCCCAAACCTGGGACATATATTGCAAGGAGAATGAGCTCACTGATTACCTTCTGGTACAACCTAGGAGTAAAAAAAATATTTCAAATAGGTCCTGGAGGAGAGGGAAAAGAGATGGAAGAAATTACTAGTAAATTTAAGATTTCTGGTAGTTGGGAACAACTAGAAGTAGCCAGAGAGAGAAATGTGAAGGAATGAACTATTGGTAGAAACTACAATGTGGAGGAACCTTAAAATAAAAAATACTGAGTGAAAGAAGCAAAAGAAAAGGGGGGGGTGGGGGTTACAGATTATGACTCAACTAGTATAAAATTCTAGAAAATTCTGCCCATGTATAATAATAGGAAGCCTGGAGAGAGAGAGGGGTTGGGGGCAGGAGGGTCAAAAGGTAGGGATTACACAGATCACAAAGGAGGAGACAAGTGTTAAGTTGACAGGTTTATTCTCCTTGTTGTGCCAATGGGTTCAAAGTGTATGTGTATGTCAAAATTTACTGAATTATACACTTTAAATTGCTTCCTTATATGTCAATATATATTGCAATAAAACTAAGATAAACGGGCCATACTTAAAGGCAGTAAGGCATGAGCTATTTAATACCAACAAAGTGATATTTATTTTGCTCCTGAATTGAGTATCTAGGTGGCTTTTGGTGGAAACAATTTCTCTCTGCTCCAATCTTTATCATCTGGGGAAATGGAATCATCTGATGGCTCCCACATTGATGGGTCCAGTGGCTGACACTATCTGCTGAGACCACACCTAAGGCTGTTGGTCCAAACACCTACAGGTAAGCCCTCTCTGGAACCTGGACTTGCTTAAAACAGTGGCTGGTCCCAAGAGTGAGCATCCTAGAGGAAGCCCAGCAGGAGCCTCATCACCTTTTAGGACCTACCTACGAGAAGTCATACGAAGTCATTTCTGACTCATTGTGTTCATTGAAGTGTACAGTTTCAATGGAAAGAAAATAGATTCCTTTTGATGAGAAGTGGAAACACGTGTGGGATTGGAAATATTTTTGTGGTCATTTGCATTTGGAAAATGAAATGTGCCATATGAGATATTAAATGAGCTCTTATGTTAATGAGGAACTGAGATTTTCTGGCATGGAAGAAAGGAGATTCAGATGTAAAAGTGAAGAAAAACACTGCATTCCTGAATTTAAAAATATATACATATTTCTCAGCTCTATCTACTGGAAAGGCTTAGAAAATGAGCAATGCAGTAACAATGAGTATGCCTAGCAATCAGATTTGCATCTCTAAATACATTTCTCCATAAAAACCTACGACTCCTTGGAGAAATGGCTGTTTGCAGGAAAGTTCAAGAAGGGCTTTTATACCAGAAAGTGAGCATGCTATCAGAGGCTACTAGGACTATGTCTAGGTGTCTCAGAACCCAAAATTGAAAGGCTTCTCTGGTCATTTGGAGGCAATTTAAGCATAAATAAGGAAAAAAAACTCTAAGACATTAAAATATATCAAGTATCTTTTAATTCATGCTTTCATAACAATACCATTTAAAAAACACTTCATTAAAACAAACTAGGGAAGCAGTTCATTATCTGAAATCTGATATATAAAGGGGAAGAATCAAACTTTTTTTTTCTTTGCTGTAGAAACTAAATCTCGGGATAATCAGAGAGTTGCTAAGGAAAAACTTCTCATTACAGAAGTACTCCAGCTAGTAAGCAGAGAATCACTGAACTCAAAAATTACCATTTTGTAAACCTTAATAAAAAAAATGAATCTATCAGAGAATGCTAACATCACAGAAAGAGAAACAAGCAGAATTGTTTTGGCTAATGATGGGTGTGCCCCAAATATTGATGAAATAGTCTTTCCAAGTGATCCCATCTAAATTCTATCAAGCTCATATCTCTAACTACCAATTCATAGGAGATACAGGGAACATATTTAATGATGTCATAGAAATCACCCAGTCCCTTTTTTAAATTGGAAGAAAGAAGAAGAGAGGTAATCTACAGATTCAAAGAAACGTTATGAAAACACTTTAACAAATCTCATGAATTGCCCTTACTGAATCGTGATTTGAGCCATCAAACTATAAAAAATAAGAAACAGCTGAGGATGTGTGAACACCGACACATTTGATTATATAAAGGGATTGATTAAGTTATTAAGCTTTTACTGGTCTGAATGTGTTGATCCTTTTAATGAGTTACCTTTTAGCCACACACATATATGCATACAAATATATATACAAATGAAATTATATAATACCTAGGACTCATGTCCAAAAAATCCAAGAGAAGGAGTCAGTGAAAGTGGGAATGACTGAGGTATAGCTGAACAAGATGAACAATGATTTGGGGGAAGCTGAGTGATAGCTACATTGTCCTGTGGGTTCATTATACTATTTTCCCACTTTGTATATATATTAAAGATGTTCCATAATAAAGTTTAAAAATAAGTAGTAAATAACTAGATCCTCACCCCACCTCCAGACATTCTGATTTCATTGTTCTGTTAATACCCAGGTTTGTTTTTTAATTCCTGGGGAATCTTAATGAGCAGCCATGAATGAGAACCACCTCACTGAGTAACACACGCAGATATACTCAGACCTATTAACATGGGGGAAAACACAGAGCCTGTCACCTTGGTGACTGATTGATCTCAGAAGCCACAAGTCTTAACAGAAACTAGCAGAGCCTTCGCGTGTATGAGTACAGCCTATACACAAATATAAATATGCTAAAACAGTATACATTCCCGCTTGATTGGAACAAGAGCCAGAATGGGGTGAATTGTTTCCTGTGGGGTTTTCCTTCCATGCTTGGCTGTTCACAGAGCTGAGGCATGGTGGATTAGTGCAGTGCTAAGGTGCAAAGTCATTCGGTGACAGGTCGGCTGAGGCATGGGCCTGAAGCAAGAAAGCAACAAGCTTGTATCAGAGAGCATTTTTGGTTACAAATAACTCAGCTAAAATACGCTTTATCAAGTTCCATGGTAAGTGCATTTGGTTAATACCACAGTGAGCTATTTTAAAGTCCATCTTGATTAAATGCTTGGCATGATGGTTAAAATTGAACAACACTCAAGATGTGGAATGACTCAATATATCACACTCTTGGAAAAAATAAACACACCCTGTTTTTCTTATTGTGCAATTTTAAGACATATTAATACTGCTCTCTCTACTAACTGAAAGGAAAAAAAACCCTGAGTCTCAACAAACCACCTTTTATTAACACTATTATTCAAAATCACTAGAGCAGGTTATAGCACAAGAGCAATTTTTCCAAAAAGGATTTAATATATAGCGCTGAGAAGGCAGTCCTCAAACAACAGAATACCATTATACACTGGAGCCCTCAGTAAGCTAGCTAGGTTTCTTTTTTTTTCCTTGAAGACATATTCCTGTGAACTGTTCTACTTAGAGGACATTTTAGGAAAATAAAATCGTTAAAGATTTTTATCAACCATCGCTGGTACATGTGGTAAAGCCTGGTTGAGTATTTACTTCTTTTAAGAGAAAATTCAAGGCAATACAGTTTTGATCAAAATTTCACCAGAAGGGGGGGCACCTGGGTGGCTCAATGGGTTAAAGCCTCTACCTTCGGCTTGGGTCATGATCCCAGGGTCCTGGGATTGAGCCCTGTATTGGGATCTCTGCTCAGAGGGGAGCCTGCTTCTCCCTCTCACTCTGCCTGCCTCTCTGCCTACTTGTGATCTCTCTCTGTCAAATAAATAAAATCTTAAAAAAAAATTTTTTTTTCACCAGAAGGCACATATTCAGCCAGAATCTAAGGGATGTGGTCAACGCAATGACAAAAACGGGGACCAAATTCTTTTCAGGAACGGAAAATGGTCATCTCATCCCAGGAACTGAGGATACCTGGGTTTGACATCTGGTTCAGCTCTCACCCTTCACTCTCAGCTTCAGTGCCCCTGACCAATAAAAACATTGATGCACCTTTGCCCAACATACAATATCCAAAGCTTTACTTAGAAACAAGAATAGACTTAATTTTCTTCCAGTGACCTCTCCAGAACACTTTCATGAAAGTTGTACCTTTTTTTAAAAAAAAAAATATTTGTTTATTTATTTGAGGAGGGGGCTGGACAGAGGAAGAGGGAGAGAGAGCAGACTCCATGCTGAGCACATAGCCTGATGCGGGACTCGATCTCACCACCCTGAGATCACAACCTGAGCTGAAACCAAGAGTCAGACGCTTAACCGACTGTACCACCCATACACCCCGAAAACTGTACTCTTCAAATAAAAAGTATAAAATTGTGTTGTCAGGAGGTTTGTTGTTCGGGCTTCTGTATAGGAGAGTGCAAAGAGCCTACCAGGACTTGGGTTTGACAGGTTGGTTGGGAGGGGTTGCGGACATTACTCTACTTCTTTGAACTCCAGTATCTGTATCTGTAGAGCTGGAGTGAGATTACCTGTCTCAGAGGGAGTAATTAAACATTAAAAAAAAAAAAAAGTTAACTGGGCAGTGTCCGATAGATAGTAAGGACTCAGTCAATGTTTATTCCTCAATTTAGTCACTCCCATTAGAACAACTACCTCAAGGAAATAAATACAATCCTCGTTATCAAACATATTTCTCATCTGGATACCATCTGTCCAAGGGCATTCCAGAAAGATTATTTTCTTGGGGTACTGTTAGGTGATCTACTGAGTCAGGAAGAGGGAAAACGTAGTGTCTTTGGTTAAGTAAGTTTGGGAACAGCTGGGTTAAACCCCTGTCTTCATGACTGCTTAGAGTTCTTCAACTGCTAATGGAAACTATGACTCTGGAGGTGGGGACAAAGCGTGCTACATTTTCCAACATTCTGGGCAGTAGAAACCTTTTTGTCAGGAACACTTATTAACACCCGAAGGAACTAATAGTCTGTGGAACACAGTGTGGCAAATATGGGTCTTGCGAACTGAACTGACAAGACCAGTGGGCAGTATCTGTTACCTCAGATGATAATACTGCTTTTCCTGTATCTTTTCTATGCCCGGGATTACTCATCTGTACCACAAGGATGGAATTCCCTCAGCCACTGGGTGATTTTCATCTTTTTCTTTTTTTCGATGTGGATGACTAAAAGTTAGCTATTCAGTCTTGTGAACAATCCAGTGAATAATTATAGTACCGGCTCCTTGGCAAATGAGCATGATTTCTAAAGGTGCAGGGGTCACGTAATCCAGAAATATAATTAGTTGGACAAAAAGGAATTGGACATTTTTACACTTTTAATAGACTGTTGAAAAGTAGGTTTGGGGTAACTCAGGGTCATGGAAATTCAAATTTTGTATGCACCGGTCAGATATATAATAAATAGTCATTCTGAAAAGGAAACTTTGATTTTGTTTAACGATTATCTGCTAATATCTGCATGCCTAGTGTATACTGTATGCAGCATACTGGCTAGTAAACCACTAGGGGTGATAGAAGGCATGCCTCCTTTGAACAAATTATAATGAGACTACGTTGCGAATTTACATACACCACAAAAGCTCATGCTGGCTCTTCAGGTAATCACTGCCTTTGAACCTCTTCCATATCCGGGCTCTTAATATCCTGCAACATTTTAGTCTCAACTCTGCTTAGCAATGCTACTGCAGAAGCCATTTTAACTAGTGCTCAAATGGGACAGAATGTATGTTGGTTGCCAAAGCAACTGCACAGTATGTGGTCTTGAAACATCAGTTCCAGAGCAGCTGTGGTCTACTTTGGGGGAAGGTGAAAAGGAGGTCACTTGGATAAGCAGTGGCTTCCAATCTACATATTCAAATGAGCGACATTCAAATTCACCTTGCCCGGAGGATCCCAAGTACACCAGGAGGCTAAAGCCATCCCAGCTTGGTAGGTGGCTGGTGTCTGTGGCAGGTAGAATTCTCACTCAGGTAGTGCCCGAGATCCTCACCCCGTGTTAACACTCTACATACTCTCCTCCCCTTGAATATGAGCAAGTCTGTGAATAGGGCTAATTTCATGCTCATGATTAGGTTCCATTATATGACAAAGGTGAAGGGATTCTGCACATGTAATATAGGTCCTAAATAAACTGACACTGAGCTAATCAAAAGAGATTACCCTGCATAGGGCTGACCTAACCAGGTGAGCCCATAAAACAAACTGGATCCTCTCTATAGGATGAGATTGGAAGTGAGAGAGATTCTCCTGCTGGTGCTGGAGAAGTGAACTACTATGTTGTGGAGAAGGCCAAGTGGCAGGGATTGGTGAGTGACGTCGGGGATCTGAGAATCATCCCCATCTGACAGCTGGCAAGAAAGAGGGGACCTCGGTCCTAGAACTACAAGGATTTAAATTCTACCACAACCATTGAGCTTGGAAGAGGACCCCGACTGTCAGAAGACACACTAGATCGCAGCCTGGTGAGACCCTGACCTAACCAGAGATACAGCCAACCATGTCTGGGCTCCTGACCCACACAAACAGCGAAATCAAATATGGGTGTTGTTTTTATCATGGTTTGTTATACAGCAATAAAAACTCATATAGTCTCATCAACAACTGTCTCCTCTAAGACACTTCTTAAATATCTTCAGCAAGAAATGAGAAAGAAATCATACAATGTTAGACCTAAATGAGGCCATCAAAGTTTTCTCCTCAAACCTTTCACATCAGATATAAAATGATGAAATGACCTGTTAGGTACCACAAGGCAAGCTAGAAAAACCAAGACTGGAATGGAGGTCATCTGGCTTTCAGTCCACTGTTCCATAAGCAAATCTTATCTGTCACTTAAGAAATACAAAGCAGCACACAGAGAATCCCATGTGTACCTTAAACCCCTCTATTAAGTGGATTTGACTGTCCTTATTTTCAGGGATTTTCTCAAAACAGGGAGCTTGATTCCAGGGGGACACAAATCAATACAGGTGTGCCGGACATATCAAACCCGAGGTGAAATCTAGGAATAGAATAACATTATTCCTGACGTTCCATACATAAGCATTTCTGGTGGCATCCTTCCTGCCCAGAGGTTTATAAACACACATAAGGCATCCCTTAGGGTCCAGGCAAGAGACAGAAACCACGTTGTTATCCAAATGGGAGAATTTAATATAAAGATATAAATACTCGATAAACAGCTATTTACTAGGTAACTGAAATGGTAAGAAGAGATTTCTATAATATAATAGGGGAGTACCTGCAAGAGACAGCTGTCATCCCAACAGCCAGGCAACAAAGGGAAGAGACTAGAAGCATTAAAACTTACAGGGAATCCTGTGAAGCGGAAGCTCCAATATCTGGGGAAGGCCTGCCAGCTGCTGGTATTTCTGAGCCTGGAGGAGGGCCCTGTGAAACTGGGACCCAGATATCTAAGGAGAGGGCTCAGTGGAGGCAAAGAAGCCTATTCTTCAAAGGCTGGGGAATTTTGAGCTGAACTCAGCAGTTGCTGTAAGGAGGTGCCACTGTTCCCAGGGTGAAAGGTGAGGCTGAGGCAGGACCTCCCAGAACAGCCAGCAGACAGGGAGTTTGAGGGAAGAAAACGCAAAGGAGCAAGTCTACTTTCTCCATCAGCTCTGCAGTCTCTCCGTAGCATGTCCTACTAGCAGAGCCTCACATGGAATGAGCCAGAAGCTGACATGGTTTCAGAGTCCTTGTCTAGCACCACAAGATGAGTATAAAAGGGTGAACTTAAAAATGGGGGGGAAAATCCCTTAATGACTGACATACATGGTTTATGTTCCTTTCAGTCTACCTCATTCCATTTCTCACATCATCAACTGAAAACCCACACTGAAGTTTTCCCCTGCATGATATAAAGCCTACATAGAGCCCATGAAGAGGCTACAAAACATGCCGCCATCACCAATGAGACTGTTTCCATGTGCTGCTACCACTAAACTCACAGAGACTCAGAAAGCTGCCAGCCTCCTTCTCTGCACTGATCACTGCACCTGAGCCCTTCAGACAGGGAAACCACCCAGTGGGACCCAGTGGAAGTAGGGAGATGCCCTCCTGCATATGACACTGCTCACACAGGTTCTCACAGCCACACTGCCTCATGCTCCTGCTGTCTCAGAGAGAGCATGGAGAAGCCGGCCTCTCCCTCTCTGTCACTAGAACTGGAATTCAGGGTTTGGTCAGAAAATTATCGGACAAACAGACACTGCTGGGAGACTCCCCCTCTGATCATACTTGTGCAGTCTGCCTCTCCTTCCTCATATGGTGAATCATATCTCATTCTTCAGTGCAAAAAGCATGGAGATAGACTTATGGGTAAATCGTGAGCACCCCTGAATTTACCCCAAATCCACAACATTTACCACTTAACAATAGTTATACTATACTATATACTATATATACTATATATACTATATACTATACTACATGCAAAGAGCATGTTTAAGGGGCAAAAGAACAACACAGTTTTGTTCAGGTTCTATAGCCTGATTGCTTGAGTTTGAATCTTGCCTCATGTGTGACCTTGAGCAAGAAAGTTGTGGGGACCTTGGGTTCCTCAACAAGAAAGTGACATGATGACTGTAGTGCCTCCATGTAAGATTGTTGTGACAATTATCTGTGTGACTATAGGCGGAACTCTCAGAAGAGTGACTGCCATAGCAATTGCCTTATAAATGGGAGGTGTTCTTATTATTTATTCCTTATTATAAGTGTCATTGTGGAAATGTAACCAGAGATTATGTCATCATACCAGAGGAATTCTGACTTCAGCACCACGATATTCTATCATCCACCTGAAATCTAAATTTTGTAGTTCCTCGGGTCTCTGTAGAAGGCTTGCTTTTCTTTTCCCTGATTATTTTCTTCCTTAAATGATTTCATCCCTTACTAGGACTATATATCATTAATGTGTCATCAACTCCAAAATTTACTTCTCATACACAGATCACTGCTCTCATCTTTAAACATACACATACCCCATTGCCTACCCAAAATAGCCACTTCAACTGTAGGTATCTCTAACATAGCATGCCCACAACCAAATCCCCAGCAGCCCCACCCTCTTGTAATTTCTTTTTCCCTAAGTCTTTTTCTTCTCCATAAATGGTACCAGAGTCCATCCAGATGCTCAACCCAGAAATCTGGGAGTCATTCAAGATTTATTTCTCTCCATAACATCTCAGACACAATTCATTAATATTTTAATCATTTTTCTCAAAAATCGAACTTAGTCCATGAATTTTTCTTCCCACCATACTGTTATTATTTCTTATATGACCTACTGCTTCCACTCTTTCCCTCACCAAAATTCTTCCCCATAAATCAGCCAGAAGATAATTTTTAAGTGCGGATCAGGTCATAGGCTCTTCTTAAACTCTCTGATGACTTCTTACTACACTGAAAATAAAATTCACACTTCTTTCCATGTGGCTGCCAGTGAATCCTGATGATACGATTCCTCTTCTCTGCAACCTTCCCAGTCTTCCTGGATACCTTTCAGGTCTTTGCACACACCAAGCCCTGTCCTGCCTTGGGATCTTCATGCATGCTGCTCTCTTTGCTTGAAAACTCTTTCTTCTTTCTTCTAGCTTCTTTTTCTAGCACTCTTATCCTGAGGTCTTAGCAAAAGTGTCAATTCCTTTGAAAGATTCCTTTCCGATCACTCTGTCTAAAGTGCGTTTGCTTACCTACCATCTCACTCTTGTTCTATGATTCTTTACCATGACTCCTCATTCCGTTTAAAGCATTTATAACAATATACAACCATTAAGATATTATGTAGATGTTCATTGTCTGTCTTCCCCTGCAAGACTGCTCTGAATCATTTTTTCCTACCACTTTGTACTCTGCTACTGACACAGTGCCAATTCCACAATAGACATTGTAAAGACATTTGCTGAATGAATAAATAAGTGTATCATCACAGGTCTTCCCCATGAATGTGTTTTTATGAGGACAACAGAATTAACCACCCAGACTGAAAGTGAAAATTGCAGAATTCCATGTGATGAAATGATAAAGCAACATATTTAGAATATGGGCAGCAAGAAGCTTAAAATTCATAATTTCCCACCTTTCAATTCCAGGTATAAGCAGATAATTGATGAGCTAAACCACAGAACTTCATTTCTGATGTAGTTCCCTATTGCTATCACCAACAGCTACCATGTCTTGAATCCTTTCCTCTTGGGAACAGCCATTTCTCTAGTTCTAACTATACCATGTAAATTTCCAACACTTAAAACAAAGGCACAAATTCTAGTTCTGAATCAAACAATAGTCACATCCTTTGGAGTTATTGTGAGAAACCATTACAGATCCTAAAATGAGTGTTCCTGATATCCTGTGCCAAACCCATTTCCCCCCTTAATCTATGCCTAGCATATGACCCAAGCTTCTATGTTTGACCTTCATCATTCTACCACTGAGACAGGCCTCCTAGCAAATATCTTGAAAAATATCGTTATGTAAAGAGTACTTGTAAAGTCTATGTGTACCATACTTATTTATACCCAAACCAAGGAACAAAGGCAGGGTTCACACATAGATTATTTTTGTGAGGAGACATCTGTGCCTCTGGCAAAACCGCCTCCCCAGAAGCACCCCTCCCCCTAGCCTCTCCTTCTCACTAAGGCCATGCCTGAGCTGCTGCTACTGAAAACAAAATTCTCAGTGCAGCTCTCATTTCCTCCAAGTTACCACTCTATTTCCCTTTTTCCCATTCAAGCCAAACTTCAAGGAAAAAGTTGTATCCATTTTCACACATTCTACTCTGTTCTCAAAACACTTCTCTTCCAAACTAACACAAATCCAGTAACTGATTGTGATGAACTATGAATACCTGGACCGTCATCCCAATATTAGGCAACTCTGAAGGGTCATCCTGGCTTCAGGGCTCTTAGCATGTCAGTTGAAGCTTTCAATGAGTCTGCATCACAATCCAACTGCTCCCCTGATCTATTCTGCTCTGTTCCCTTCTCTTCCACAGGTGTTGCCCTCAGAAATACTCTTTAATAAGTGTCCTATACTCTGTGAATCCAACCTGTGACCAAGCTTCCATATTATTAGGTATCCTTTAATTCTTGTTCATCTCACTCTTAATTGGATTTTTTCATGTTATTATGTGATTATTTGATTAATTCCTGTCTCCTCCATCAAGTTCTGTGCTCCATGAAAACAAGAGACCTGTCATTGTTCACTATTATTTCTCCAGTCCTTAGCACAGTGTTTATGACACATAGTATACACCTGGTGAACAGTTAGTTCTTGCATTAATATGTGAAATAACTCACCACTCAATTCATTTCTTTGCATTAAGTTACTATTTCCCAATTAAAACATACTTGGCCCTTATATTTAGTCAGTAAGACCTAGGCCAGGAACATAAAGAGTTTCCTGGGGAGAAAAGAATCGAAGAATTGAGTCAGGAATGATGTTGAGTTGAAGAAAAGAGCTAAATGCTAATGGAAGACCAGCCATCAAAATACTGCAGCTGGAAGTTTGAAATGGCATGGCTTTTGGACTCAGGCAAACATGGATTTGAGGTCAGACTGTCACTTACCACCCATGTGATCTGTCATAAAAATTAAAAGAATTCCAGTTGAAAAACACCACACATTAGTAAACTCATGAAAAATATTGGTATCTTCTCCATTTACTTCTCTACTCTCCTCCACCTACTTTGCAACTATCAGGAAAATTGCCTTATCTGAATATCCACAGGGAAAGAATGCCAGCATGGACATATAGTTTGGCCTCTTCTAATCTTTTGCTCTTTTTAAATCTTTCCAGTTTCAAATTTATTTCAGTGAGGCAGTCATTACAAAATCCTTGAGATGATTGCTATTGGATTTGGTTAAAAGTAATGTACTAAAACAAAGTATCATGGCATAACTATGCAAATTGACCTAAACCTAAATCAAACTAATAGGCAGACATCTTACCCACTGCCAGCTAATTTACTTCATGCTACTGGATATTGATTCTACGTGGAGTGGTGGGAAATCTGTCATGCTTAAGATACCATCTGCTCCAACTGCCAATGGAAGTCACTTCTCCCTTCCAAGGTCTGTTGGCCAAGAACGCATCCCTTATTTCCTGCAGGCTTTTGAAAGCTTCATTAGGTTTCTAGTCAACGTTGGACTAGGAATCCAATCTATTTATTTTCATTACTCTAAAAATGGACTAATATTATACATTTAGTTCAGAGCTTCCCCTCAACCACAGACACAAAAATCAAGGAGGAAGGAAGATATGTGGCAAAAGGATATGGATGTTTTGTGGGACAGTTATCAGAACTATAGACAGCTCAACAAGAGTTGTTTGTAAGATTCCATGAAGCTATATAATAAGGATTATACAGCAGATATCAGTTCGTTGGAGGAAACAGACCGTAAACTTTCAAAGAAAAGTATGTGTCTGGAAAATTTTGAGCAAGAAAAAGTCTTCCCCTAAAATTTTGGAAATTCTACTTCCTAGAACACAAGAGACATCTCAAATGCTGTGGCTGATACTGTAGTAGGCAGACACACATTTGTATTCATCAAACATGTTTGGGTAATGTACTTTCATACTAGATTTTATGGAACCCAGTGAGAGAGGGTCTAACCACCTCAGCTAGAAATGAAACAAGTCTAACTCTGAACAGTGAAATCTGATGAACATTTTAGTGTTCAGGGAGGTTTAAAATTATGCCAATCCATTTATTTCTTCTCAAAAGTCTATTTCTTTGAAGTAAATTTGCTTGGTTTAAAAAATGTGTCACTCTATTCAGAACTTACACAATGTTCTGGTTTTAAACATTCCTAAATACAGTGTTCACTGATTTTTCAGAAGACAAAGAAAAACAAAACAAGTTTCTGATCCATGGGTTGATACATTATCCCCCTTTTTTCATAGTATCTGTCAATCTAAAGTTGAGAGTATAATTAGCTAATAACACCTAGTTTAACTGTGGTTGGTGAATTTTTTACATAAATATATTTAGAATTGAAAACAATTTACCTGGTGTTAAGGCTTTGGGGGTTTTTATTTGTTTCCTTTGTTTTTGTTTTGGGTTTTTTTTTTCCTACTTATTGTTCTTTTCTGTTTGTTTTTTAGACCTGGTAAAAATAGAAAGAGGCAGATTTGAGGCACGAGTAATATATCCAAAGTTTAAACATACAAATAGCCTACCGATTTATTTAAACAGATAATAAGTTTGTAATCTTGTCAAAAGCAAGTTGATGTGGAGCCAACTGCTAGATTTAAAAAGGCTTAAATTATTAAAATTACATCTTTTAAAGAGGGTGGAGTTATTAGAGGTCTAATGATATGCTAAAGAAGAGGAGACAACAGCACATAATATGGCACCTCAGCCTACATTCTAGCCCCTTGGAATAAATGCATGCTTTTATGTTCTAGAATAACTTCTCTGGACACATGCCGGCTATTTCAAGTCCCTGAACTCTGGGCACTGTAATGTCCCTGAATCAGAGAGGGACTAAGATGAAGATTCCCATCAATTACACACCCTTTCCAGGGAAATTTATTTGTATTGTAGTAATTTTTGTGTCTATTTATAATAAACATTAACCGTAGAGAACTGAGGAAAATTAAAACCATTCACACTCTTCCTCACAGAAATAAGATCTTGGTGAATACTATAAATCCTTTTCTGTACATGCAGACATATATACATATTTATCTACAAAATTTAGAATATGTAGCGGAATAGTGTTATAATATGCATTTTTAATTGACATATCTTGAGGTTTTGTCAGACATTAAATATTTTCCTCAAGATTTTATATATTTTCATAAACCCATCAAAAAATATTTACTGTCAGATGGTGAAAAGTGCTAAAAAGAATATATACCAAATAAAGGAGGACAGGGAGAGTGCAGGATTTGGCGGGATGACACTATGTTATTGAGGGTACTCAAGAAGGACATCACTGATCATGGGAGATTTGAGGAGAAATGGGAAGCACAGCACTGCAGCCCCGAGCAGGAGAGTGTCTAGCATGTTCAAGGAACTGCTCGGAGGCCAACAGGGCTTTGGAGAGAAGTGAGCCAGGGAAAGCACAAGGAAATGAGTGGGAGTAGGAGATGAAAGATGTCAGATCTTGGAGGTAGAGATGCTAAGGAGGTAGGCAGACTGTGTTGGGTCTTTAGAAGGACTTTAGCTTTTATTCTGAGCGAAACAGGAAGACAGAAAGCTTTTAAGCAGAAGAGTAATATGAGCAGATTTCTCAAACAAATCACCTTTTCTTCTCTGCATTTAGTGGAGTGTGGAGCTGCAGCACAGAGAACAGACAAACATAGAACATGGAGGAATCTATAGCAATAATCCAGGTGAGAGCAAATGGCAGCCTCTCCCAGGAGGAGAGCTGCAGGGACAGTGGGAAATAATTGGGTTCTCGATATACTTTGAAGGTAGAGTCAATACACTTGCCAACAGAGTGGATACCAAGCATCAGAGAGAAAGGAGTCAAAGGACCACTCCAAAACATTATATCTGAAAACTGACCCTGAAAAAAGCCAAAGGTGAACTAACATTTCCTATAAAGGGCCATATAGTAGGTATATTAAGCCTGTAGGCATACAGACGGTCACAACAACTCAACTTTGATGTTACTGCAGGAAAACAGACAATAAATAAACCAGCAAACCTGATTGTTTTCCAACAAACCTTTATTTACAAAAACAGACTGGCTGAATTGAGCAACAGACCATAGTTTCCTAACTCTTTAATCTAAGTTGACAAATTTATGGACATAGACTTGCTTATAGTATCTTCTTATTGTCGGGAAAAGACAGAAACCACTCAGAGTTTTAGTCATCCGCGCTATGCTACTGTGCACTCCAGTCCTGCTTCTTTAATGGTGGTTAATTTTACTCCCTTCCCAGTCAGCCTGCTTCTGTTTACCCCTCAGTCTTCCTATAGGGGTGTGTGTGTGTGTGTGTGTGTGTGTGTGTGTGTGTGTGTTCCATCCAGAGCTTTTAAATTGTCAATAGCAGAAAACAGACTATAATCAACTTCTTCAATCTTGGCTGAGACTGAAATCTTGATTGATTTTTGAATATTCCTATCTTGCATTCCTTGGATAAATCCTACTTGATTATAGTATATTATCCTTTTTTTTTTACATATTGCTGGATTTATTGTTAATATTTTATTAAGGACTATCACATTAATGTCCTTGAAGGATATGGCTGTGTAGTTTTCTTTTCCTGGAATGTCTTTATATCTTCTGGTTTTGCATTAAAGTAATATTGGCCTCATAAGATGAGTTACGAAGCTTGCTTTCCTCGTTAATTTTCTGAAAGAATTTGTACAGAATGAATATAATTTCTGCCTTAAGTATTTGATATCAATTACCTGTGAAGCCATTCGGCCTTGGAGATATTTTCTGAAATACAAAGTTCTTCTATTTATTCTTGAGTCAGTTTTGTTAACCTGTTATTTTCAAAGTATCTGCCTACTTTTATCTAAGTTTTGTAATATACTGCATAAAATGTTTAATAATATTCTTTAATATTCTTTTAATGTGTGCAGGCTCTATAGCTGTGTCTTTTATTCCTGAAATTGTGTTGTATGTCATCTCTTTTTTCTTGCTCAATCTATCTAGATGTTTATCAATTTTACTGATACTTTCAGGAAACCAGGTATAGGTTTCATTTATTTCTCTCATCACTTTTGATTGGTTTTCATACTTATCTTATTTCGTTTCTTGTTTTGAATTTAATTTTCTCTTCTTTTTTCTAACCTCTTAAGTTGGAAACTTACATCTTTGATTTTGGGGCCTTCTTATTTCTTTAATATAAGTATTTGAAACTATAGATTTCCATCTAAGCACTAATTTCAGTGCATTCCAAAAATTTCATATGTTGTGTTTTCTTTGTCGTTACTTCAAAGACTCTGATTTCAATTCTTTGGCACATTGGCTATTTAAAATTATGTGATATAATTCTTTTTTTTAATAATTTTTTTTTATTTTTTATAAACATAATAAAATTATGTGATATAATTCTTAAATATTTCTGTATTTTCCAGATATTCTTATGTTAGTGATATTTACTTTAATTTTATTATGGCAACAGAATATGTTCTGTGTTATTTTAGTACTTTTAAGCTTACTGAAACTTGTTTTATGGCCAGAAAAATAGTTTATCTTAATGAATATTCCATGTATTTTTCTAAAAAGTAGGAAAAAATAGTATTCTGTATTTTGGAGTGGAGTCTTTAATAAATGCCAACCAGACCAAGTCAGTTGGTATTGCTGTGCAAGTCTGTTATATCTTTACTGATTTTCTGTTTGCTTACAACATTAATTACTGGGGGGGAAAAAAGTTTTGAAATCCTCAACATAATTCTGAAATTGCCTGATTCTCCTTTAAGTCCTAACAGTTTTTCCTTCATAAACTTTTATGTGCAGTTATTGAGGACATAAACACCTGGTTGATATGTGTTATTAACTAATTCAATTTTCATTATTATCCAATACCACCCTTTATTCTTGATAAAATTATTCATACTTCTTCGATAATAATACAGCCACTCCAACTTTATTATGCTTTGTGTTTGTATGAATTTTTTTTCTATAGTTTTTCTTGTAATCTTTCTATGTCTTTATATTGAAAGTGGCTGTCTCAGCAGATAGCATGTAATTAAGTCTTGATTTTTTAAAAAATCCAGTCTGATTATCTTTGCTTCTATTTAGATATTCAGTCCACAATCATTTAACCTATTGAATATAAAGTGAGACTAGTCAGTATTTGCTTTCTTTTTCTTTTTAAAGCTATATTCAATTGGTAAATGCAGACTCAGTGTGGTTAGAAACATGATTTCTATCCATAGCCTCAAAGTTGAAGCATTTCCAAGAAGTGTGATGAATTGAGAATAGGGCAAAATACTGAGGACACATACAAGAAATATATAGGAAAGGAAGGGAAGTACAAGCAAGCCTAACAGTAATAAAAGAATTGTATGAACAATGTATTCTGGGACCTGATGCTGTGAAAATATTGTTGGAATCCAACTCCTTGAGGGAATGAACTTCAAAGTTAAAAGTAATTGTACAAAGATTTAGAAAAAGTATAGTGGTGGGGCGCCTGGGTGGCTCAGTGGGTTAAGCCGCTGCCTTCGGCTCAGGTCATGATCCCAGGTCCTGGGTTCAAGCCCCACATTGGGCTTACTGCTCAGCGGGGAGCCTGCTTCCTCCTCTCTCTCTGCCTGCCTCTCTGCTTACTTGTGATTTCTCTCTGTCAAATAAATAAAATCTTTAAAAAAAAAAAAAAAGAAAGAAAAAGTATAGTGGTAATGAAATTTCCTCTTTGGAAGTTCAAGTACATGCAAAGAATAATTTTCAGCTTGTTGTAAATATTAAAATTAAAAAACTGTTATATCACTCTAATAATGTGATATATAAAGTATTCTTACTATAGCAATTTTATATGTACTTTCACTCATGTTTACAATATGTATATAAGTTCCTCTTCAACAGGTAGATATTTTACATCATTCTTTTTCATACTGAATTTGTATTTCCATTCCATGCCTCCCACAGAATTTTATCCCAGAGATACATGTTTTTATATTTGAAAGTCTTTTATTTATTATCTCATTTCTGCAACAAAAAGGTGCATCTGAATTAATTTTTATAAGGTGGTAAAATTTGTTCTGGATTTAGTTATTGTGCAATTATTGGTAGTAGCCAATTGATTCAAACATTATAAATAAGCCATTAATTTTCACTATTAAACATCAAATGCAAAATTTAATTAAAGACACATTTCTTAATAAGATGGATAAGGCCTTTTTTTTTTTTTGACAGAGAGAGATCACAAGTAGGCAGAGAGACAGGCAGAGAGAGGAGGAAGCAGGCTCCCCACTAAGCAGAGAGCCCGATGCGGGGCTCGATCCCAGGACCCTGGGATCATGACCTGAGCTGAAGGCAGAGGCTTAACCCACTGAGCCACCCAGGCGCCCCGGATAAGGCCTTTTTTAAAGTATTTTTCCCATAGGCTAGCATTTCTTATTACTGGGATGGGAGAAACTTAAGCATCAATCCATCCTTCATTTTTTGTCTGTTTGTCTTTTTACAGTTGAAGCACTGAGAAAATTCATTTGTATAAATAAGCAGAAGGGAATAGAAGGAAGATGGTCATATTAATTTTTCTCAATTATCTGAACTCCTCCTGAATTAGAGATCTGAAATAGAAATCTGTAATTTAAAATAAATTACTTTAAATTATTTCTTAGTCTTTTTTTTTTGAAGTCAGAGAACTGGTAGGAAAGAGCCAAAGTGTGGCCACCTGGTCATCAGAGTCAATCATTAATATTTAGAATGCTCTGTTTGGCCTTCTGGAAAGTTTTATATACCCAGAAGCAATGCATCAAAATAAGATTTGGGTTGGATGATTAATAGGCAACATAATGACCCTCCCAACTGTCCATGTCCTAATCTGTACAAACTGAATATGTTCATTGAAATGGCAGGAAAGGCTCTGCAGGTGGGATTAAATGAATAATATTGACATAGAGAGACTGTCCTGGGTTATCTGGTGGGATCAATGTAATCTCAGGTGCCCTTTTAAGAGGGAGGCAAGATTTCAGATCAAAGGAAGCAATGGAAGATGTTATGCTGCTGGCACTGAATCTGGAAGAAGGGGCCAGGGGCCAAGGGAAAGAGGCAAAGAAACATTCTTCCATAGCACCTCCAGAAGGAATGTAGTTCCAACAACTTCATTTAAGCCTCGTACAACTCATTTTCAGAACTCTGACCTGCAGAACTATAAGATGATAAATGCCTGGTGCTTTAATTCTCCACATGTGTGGTAGTTTGTTCCAGTAGCAATAAGAAATTAACACGGAAAAAAAAAAAAGAAAGAAATTAACACAGATGGTAAAACAGGAGAAGGGCAATTATGGGAGTGGAGACGGAAAATGATAATGGACACGATGCTCACCACAAGCTCATTCTCAAGCTAAGCTACTTCAAGGAAAGGGCCTTATACAAATGCTAGATATCTGGGAAGTGGTTCCCTTCAAATACCCAAGAATTTCTTGGGAATCTTTTGTGTTCCAAAGTACAGGCACTCTAATTTGAAACCTACTGTTGGTAGAAGTTGACTGTGATAGTGTGTTGCTGGACTACTATGTCAGGAAAGATCACTAGGGGAGAAGTCAAGGAATCGAGAAGTCAGGGCGGGAATGATCATCTACATGGATAACGAGTTAAAAATAAAAATAAAGGGGCGCCTGGGTGGCTCAGTGGGTTAAGCCGCTGCCTTCGGCTCGGGTCATGATCTCAGGGTGCTGGGATCGAGCCCCGCATCAGGCTCTGCTCGGCAGGGAGCCTGCTTCCTCCTCTCTCTCTGCCTGCCTCTCTGCCTGCTTGTGATCTCTCCTGTCAAATAAATAAATAAAATATTTAAAAAAATAAATAAATAAAAATAATATAATTATAATTAGGGAAATAATTGAGAACCAGGAGCTAAGACCACAAGGAATGAGAGGTGGTGACAAGGTTGCTTATCAACGACTACAACAAGAATGAGAGTAGGTGATATCCACTGAACACATGACATGTTTTAAATTATAATTGATCACAGAAATTGTCTCCGATTCTTTTTTAATTACTTCCAGTATTAAAGTTAATATACTTACACAATCATCTTGCTTGTTTCTGATTTCCTCATAGGAAAAATTCCCAGAAACTGCATGACTCTGTTAAAGTGTCCACACATTTTTAAGAGTTTTATTACTTTATGTGTTGTCCCTCAGAAATGTTTATAAATTTGCACTCCTACCAGCAGTGTGTAAGGACCTGAGGTTTCCTGACACCCTGGAAATAACAATTTTGAAAATATTTACTAATTTTGTGGTAAAAGTTATCTTCCTACTGATGTCATTTGCATTGTTACTACTAATGAAATTGAGTACCTATACCTGTATTTATTGACTATTTGGGTATCTCTATTTTGTAAACTGTGTCACTATATACTTTAATTAACACTACAAATGCATTATCTTGTCATTGTCCTTTTTTACTTTTAATTGAATGATAATAATTCACAATCTACTATATTTACTTTTCAAGGTGTTTGAATCCCACAACCATTAGTCGGAGTTGGAAAAAACAGTATGTTATCCTGCTTATAGATAACAACCTGCGACTTAGCAAAAAGAGTTTTGTTCAAGTTCACACAACTAATAAATGAAGATCCTAGATATTCTAAATCCCAGTCCAATGTTTATTCTAGATCCCGTATTCTAATACATTACAAACACGAGATGTGGAACAAATATTTAATCTGTAATTCTTGGTTTTTCAGGTCTGGCTCCTTATAAAAATATCTTAGGACAAAACTGTAACCCATGTAAATATGTTCTACTTTATATTTCTCTTGTCAGTCTCAAAGAAGGGAACTAATGGAAAAATATAAAAGGAATAAAACTTGGGTATTCATCCTTTCTTTTTTCTTTTTCTTTTTTTTTTTTTACAGCTTTATAAACATATATTTTTATCCCCAGGGGTACAGGTCTGCGAATCGCCAGGTTTACACACTTCACAGCACTCACCATAGCACATACCCTCCCCAATATCCATAACCCCACCCCCCTCTCCCAACCCCCTCCCCCCATCAACCCTCAGTTTGTTTTGTGAGATTAAGAGTCACTTATGGTTTGTCTCCCACCCAATCCCATCTTGTTTCATTTACTCTTTTCCTACCCCCTCAACCCCCCATGTTGCATCTCCTCTCCCTCATATCAGGGAGATCATATGATAGTTGTCTTAAAGGATGAATACCCAAGTTTTGTAGCAACATGGACGGGACTGAAGAGATTATGCTGAGTGAAATAAGTCAAGCAGAGAGAGTCAATTATCATATGGTTTCACTTATTTGTGGAGCATAACAAATAGCATGGAGGTCAAGGGGAGATGGAGAGGAGAATGGAGTTGAGGGAAATTGGAAGGGGAGGTGAACCATGAGAGACTATGGACTCTGAAAAACGATCTGAGAATTTTGAAGGGGTGGGGGGTGGGAGGTTGGGGCACCAGGTGGTGGGTATTGTAGAGGGCACGGATTGCATGGAGCACTGGGTGTGGTGCAAAAATAATGAATACTGTTATGCTGAAAAAATAAAAAATTAATTAAAAAATAAATAAATTTTTAAAAAAAAGACAAAAAAAAATAAAAGGAATAATGAAAAAGGAAAAAGACATTTTGCTCTCAGTCTAGCAAACTTCACAAATTAAGTCAAATGCTTTTTTCCATCAGGAAATATGTACATTTCTAAAATAACAAAAGGCTTACTTTTAAAGAAAGGCCATGAATAGCAGAAACTTGAAAGTACTAGCCATGAGTAACAAAGGAATCCATAAACAGAAGCTATGGAAGGAAGAAATCTCCTCCCAAAACATTGGTGCCCAAGAAAACAAGGAAGACTGTAGTATTTGATGCTGAAGATAGGAACCCATGGTTGCTATCAAACTTGTCCCAAGTTATCTAATCAGAATTGGGACTCCTAGGTAGGAAGGTTAGCCCTGAATACTGTTTATTATATGTCCTGGGTCCCTTTTTAAAATTTAGATCACTTGCATACAAATAAAAATCTTCTCTCCCCTCCCCAAATTTTTCTAAAATATTTTAACAGTTTTCTAGAAGTCTTCCTCAGACCTAAACCACTGGAGCTGACTAATCTGTATCCTAGAAAAGGGACAACAATCCCTTAGGTATAAGGTGGTCTCCATGCCTCCATGGGTGAATCTTCCCTCACTGCTAGAGAACTTCTTCATCCCTGAGTGTGTGACTAGACTGCTTCTGGCTCATGGCTTTCTGATTCTCCAGATTATTTTACCTCTTGGCTACCTGTTTCTCTCCACTGGAAGCAAGTGTTGAAAGGTGATACCTATCTCTGTTCTGGTTATATGTCTGAATCATATGTTGGGAATCCAGGAAACCTCTGACTCAGGCTTCTTAACAACCAGGTCATAGAGGTTACAGTCTTAACTATATGCTTAAGAAAGTTGTCCTATGTTCTATGTTATACCACTGATCTTACTATGCTTTGACTGATGAAAAAAATCTCCAAATTAACTTGTGTTGACTCTATCTTTCTTTTTGTGTTTGTAATCAATTGCAAGATGTTCCCCATTTTATCTTAAAACCTCTCCTTACTTACGTAGGGGAAAGACAAAACCTTCTTCTACCCTTTTAAGTTCTCAGCTGGGACACCTAACAAAAGACAGATTAATAAGAGAAAATATACCAACTTATTTAATGTAAGTTTTATGTGACACAGGAGCTTGCATAAGGAAAAAAAGACCAGAAGAAACAGTTAAACGTGAATGTCTTTTATGCTAGGTTTGATGAAAAGTGGAAAGTCATGGAAAGGTATGATAAGACAAAGGGTATGAGTTAATCATATTAAATTGGAAGAAACTAGCAAGACCCATTTATTCAGATTCCTCTCTATGTCCCTTCATCCTCAGAGATAAGGATGCTCCTTGCTTCCAGGTATACAAAAGTCACCTCTCATATAAGGGTTTTATGATCTGCTTTGAGGGGAAGGCCAGAAAGTCCTTCTTGCACATGCTTCTCAAATTCCTCCATCTTAAAATATTCAATATGCCAATGTGTCCTTTTTTGGGTAGAGTGTCCTGAACCTCATCCATTAATATATTCTCATTATAATCACAAGTCTGTATTTGGCGAAGTGGCATTCCTTTATTTAAGACAATCCATATTTTCGGTGACCCACAGTTAGTAATTGTGCCTTTTACATAATCCTTCACTTACGCAGTGACTTTGAACTTGAGAGACAAAATTTTTAATGCCTAATGGCCTGCTTTCTTGGATTGCTGCACCAAATCTTCTCTATATCAGTATGAGTCTCTGTAGCTCTTTTTTTTTCTTTTTACAAGATTCTCTGTTCAATTTAGCAATGAAAATGTAGGAAAAAACCAAAGAGGCATTCCTCCTTCTTCCTTGGACTTATTGAGGATAAAGGTTCCTATGAAGACTTGAAATTATTTAATAGCTTTCTTACCCATAGGGGTTTCGAGGGACACTTAACCCATTGTTCCTTTTCCACTCTCACAAATTCCCACATCCTTTCTAGTAGCTGAGCACACCCTTGGCAAAAAAGGAGATTTTTCTTCAATATGCAGTAAAAACTTACTCACATCCTCAATCCCATGCTAAGCTTCACAATATAGTTAAATAATGTCACAGATTTACAGAAGACATGCAAAAAAATACAGAGAAATTTAGAATATTGCTATATGTCTATACCCTAGATTGCCAGATTTCCATAAAGGTAATCAATTCTTGGTTACCATATCAGAGGGAGAGAAAAAGGACTAGTCAACGTAGATAGAAACATAACGAACCATCATACCAGAGGACTTTAATATAACAAATAGTTATTTTCCAAAGAAAATTACTGTAGCCCATCCTGATGTCATCCTGATTAACACTGGGTAAGTATCCAAAGCTATAAGTAAAAGATTCTTTTTTTTTAAGACTTTTATTTATTTATTTGACAGAGAGATCACAAGTAGGCAAAGAGACAGGAGGAAGCCGGCTCCTCACTGAGCAGAGAGCCCAATGTGGGGCTCGATCTCAGGACCCTGAGATCACTACCTGAGCCGAAGGCGGAGGCTCAACCCACTGACCCACCCAGGTGCCCCAACTATAGCTAAAAGATTCTTGAATCAACTGAGTACTTAAAAAAAATTTTTGCTCATATCTTTAAGCAATATTTTGGTACACACATGGATTAAAAAATAGAAATAATAAAATGATAGGGAGATTTGGGACTGGCAAGTGGCTCATCTGGAAAAATCATCACAAATAGCTAAGCACTACCAAGACTCTGAAAGAAGAAGAGCAAAGGAAAAGGAAAAACTCTCACAGCAATACAAATTAAACAATGGAGTGAAGATCATTGAAAACAACAAATAATCCTTTTAAAAATGGGTCCTTCTTCAGATGCCGGTGAGGATGCGGAGAAAGGGGAACCCTCCTACATTGTTGGTGGGAATGCAAGCTAGTGCAACCACTCTGGAAAACAGCATGGAGGTTCCTCAAAAAGTTGAAAATAGAGCTACCTTATGACCCAGCAATTGCACTACTGGGTATTTACCCTAAAGATACAAACGTAATGATCCAAAAGGGCATGTGCACCTGAATGTTTATAGCAGCAATGTCCACAATAGGCAAACTATGGAAAGAACCTAGATGTCCATCAACAGATGAATGGATAGATTAGATGTGGTATATATATACAATGGAATACTATGCAGCCATCAAAGAAATAAAATCTTGCCATTTGCGACGATGTAGATGGAACTGGAGGGTATTATGCTTCGTGAAATAAGTCAATCAGAGAAAGACAACTATCATATGATCTCCCTGATTATGAGGAAGGGGAGATGCAATGTGGGAGGGTTGGGGGTAGGAAAAGAATAAATGAAACAAGATGTGATCGGGAGGGAGACAAACCATAAGAGACTCTTAATGTCACAAAACAAACTGAGGGTGGCTGGGAGGAGGGGGGTAGGGAGAGGGTGGTGGGGTTATGGACATTGGGGAGGGTATGTGCTATGGTGAGTGCTGTGAAGTATGTAAACCTGGCGATTCACAGACCTGTACCCCTGGGGTTAATATACATTATATGTTTATAAAAAAATTTAAAAATTAAAAAAAAAAATGGGTCCTTCTTGCTCTATAAATTGCAATACTTAACAAGAAACTTAAAAAAGAAACCAGAGGGGCACCTGGGTGGCTCAGTGGGTTAAGCCGCTGCCTTCGGCTCAGGTCATGATCTCAGGGTCCTGGGATGGAGTCCCGCATCGGGCTCTCTGCTCAGCCAGGAGCCTGCTTCCCTCTCTCTCTCTCTCTCTGCCTGCCTCCCTGCCTACTTGTGATCTGTCCCTGTCAAATAAATAAATAAAATCTTAAAAAAAAAAAAAAGAAACCGGAAATAATTTGGGCATTGGTAAAGAGAAAGCCCTGTGACGGCTCAAAAAAGATTAAAAAGGCTAATCACATGTCCCACTTGGGAGTCCAGGATAGGTTCCCCCAGGGTCCACATTCACAAATCGCTTTATTCAGCGATTATGTTAGCCACCAAAAATGAGTTTAGCATAAAGTTTAAGGTAAACCTTGACACCGCTACTTGACTGCAAGTTCCATTCTTTTCATATAAACCCCCTCCACTTTACCTAAATTGGTCCCCCAAAGAAAAAAAGCATAACTATCACTGGGAATGTCTAACACCCCTCTGAATTTGTCTGATTTTCTCCCAGAATCCTTAACTATCTCCACTAGACTCTTAAATGAGAGAACTAAAAAGTGTGCTTTTCTTCTACACAACTCCACTCTGGTTACATTATTGGGTAGAGGTGTTTTTTTTTTTTTTTTTTTTTTTTTTGCTTATGGAATTGCAAAATTCAGTTCAATTCAGAAAGAATTTTTTAACAGTCTAATGAATTAGATAAAGCTAGACTATAACTGCACTACAAAGATAGGCTATAATTTCTGTATCTTTACATTCCCTTCCCCCTAACAATCCACAGAGAGACAAGTTCCCTCTGGTCTGTAAACAAACAGTTCTATAGATATATGCTGTATATTTTAAACTAAAACAATAAAAATGCAAATAGAGACCCATAAACCCATTCCACAAACTTTCCTAATACACAGTAAAACAAAAATCTATCATATGCATGAAACCAAAAATTAATTCTTTGACATATGCTATGTTCTTACATATCTCCTGTCTTCCTGAGTTGGGAGAGGATAATATCATGGTAATTATTGGCATAATCACAGATTCTCAGCACAATGAACATAAGCACGTTTTCCAAAAGAAAAGCCCAATAAATGCTTTCAATGGTTTTTAACCTAGGGATTGGGCCTATTAGAAAACACATCAGCATATATTTACATAACTTTGAGGTATGATTTTACTACTTTTTTTTCTTTTTTTTTCTTTTTTTTAAGATTTTATTTATTTATTTGACAGAGAGAGATCACAAGTAGACAGAGAGGCAGGCAGAGAGAGAGAGGGAAGCAGGCTCCCTGCCGAGCAGAGAGCCCGATGCGGGACTCCATCCCAGGACCCTGAGATCATGACCTGAGCCGAAGGCAGTGGCTTAACCCACTGAGCCACCAAGGCACCCCAGATTTTACTACTTTTAATTACTCTTATTGCTGTTAAGCTTCAAGGAATTGGACCCAATATAAATAAGATTAAGTCTCTTCCCAATGAGTCTCTACTTATTAGGGATCATACTGAAAGTTAACTAAAATGATTCATAAGAGTAGATTCATTACATTATCTACCACAGAGGTACAATTTGACCCAGAATTTCCACTCCTACGTATATATTCAAGAGAAATGAAAACATACATCCATGCAAAACCTTTCATGAGCAGCCGCATTATTCATAATAGCCAAAAGGTGAAAATAGGGGCGCCTGGGTGGCTCAGTGGGTTAAGCCGCTGCCTTCGGCTCAGGTCATGATCTCAGGGTCCTGGGATCGAGTCCCACATGGGGCTCTCTGCTCAGCAAGAAGCCTGCTTCCCTCTCTCTCTCTCTCTCTCTCTGCCTTCCTCTCCGTCTACTTGTGATCTCTCTCTGTCAAATAAATAAATAAAATCTTTAAAAAAAAAAAAAAAAAGGTGAAAATAATGCAAATGCCTGTCAACTGATGAACAGGTAAATAAAATGTGATATAACCATATAAGGGAATGCAATTTGGCCACAAAAGCAATGAAATATGATACATGTTACAACATGGATGAATCTTAAAGACATGCTAAGTTAAAAAAAAAAAAAAACAATTACAAAAGACTATGTGCAGTAGGAATCTACTCATGTGAAATATCCAGAGTAAGAAAATTTATTGAGACTGGAAATAGATTAGTTGTTGCCCAAGTCTGAAGTGGATGGAGGATTTAAGATGTGATGACTAAGCAATACAGCATGCCTTTTAATGGTGATGAAAGTGTTCTAAAATTGACTGGGGTGATAGTTGAATAATTTGGTGAATACACTAAAAATTATTGAGTTGTACCCTTTAAGTAGGTAAGTTGCATGATGTATGAACTGTATCTAGATAAAACCATTATTGAAAAAAAAATACACAGTGCTAGAAATACTTATGGTTTTTCAAGGAGGAACCCATGATGTACATGGAGAGAAATGTTATCCTAACATCCCTGCTGCTGTGACCACTGTCCTTACAAAGGTGAAGAAATCACTGATCAGATAACCACAGGACAACCAACCATCATGTAGGTTTCCAGTCCTTGGTTTACAAGTTAGTTAGCTGAATGGAGATTGGCCAGTTAGAGAATAATGAAGCTAAATCCAAGAGTTGCATGTGTCCAATATCCATGCTTATACACTAGAGCGGTAGGTAGGAAAATCACATGCTTCATACCCATTATGAGATCAAATTAATAACACTGAATAGGAAAATCACAAAGCAAACTTACTTAGTCAGAACTGCACCTCAAAGGAATGACTGACCAAAAGAAGGAATGTAAAGAAAAACAAAACAAAACAAAAACCAAATTTTGACCTGTACTTCCTCAGCCTGTTTGGAAAAGCTTTGCACTTCTCAATAAAGAGACTGTTTCCCAAGATGGGCCATGAGTAGAAGGACTTTCCTAACACCAGCTGTGAATTACAAAAATATCCAGAAGAACAGATGCTTTTGTAATTGGATGAAAGGGGAATCTCAAAAATGCTGAGATTATTTGCTTTTATCTGCTATAGGCCCAATTAGGCTATGCACATAGCAAGTATTTACTAATTAAGATTTAGTAATTTAGTATTTGCTGAGCTGGAAAGGCAAGAGCTTTTGAAACCACTTAAAAATAAGGAGATCTATAATTTTTTGTTTATCAAAACTTATTAGCTTCTATCAAACCTGAACAAAATACTATATAATTGGAATTGGTACTTCCATGTAATAATCTTAGCTCTAAATATTATGTATTATTTCTTTAAATGGGCCCCTTCTTTTTAAAAGCCTGGCCCCTTGCATGGAAGAAAAACTCCTTTATTTTTCTTTCCCCAAAAAATAAAGTTTGTTTTAAGTAAATGCAAATTATCAACTTCTCATTGCATTTTATAATACAATAACTATATGTTTCTAACTCAATAGTCATTATGTCTGTCTTGAACATTTTTCTCCTATATAGTCAGACTGATGTGAAAATGATTGGGAAGAATTAGAACAGGACAAGACAAAACTGGAAAGGGAAGAGGATTACAAAAGATAAAATTAATTTTAAATTTTACTTTTGAAAAGAGCCTCCAAAATTGAAAATGCTGAAGGAAGTAAAAGTTTGAATTTAGTCAATAATTGCTTGCCCAAAGTCTTTTCTTGATGTTGCTAATGTTGTTTCATACTTTGCCTTCTCTTTATTTCTTTTCAGTTTTTTTTGTGTTAATATGATACAGCTCTTTCTTGACAACCGTATCCAGTTAGTCCTCAATTTCTAACGATGTGTCCCACCTGGGGCCCTAGTCTTCCAAACTCACTCTGGCCATCCTGGCTCAGGCTCTCAGCACTGGCTTTCATCATCCTGTGTATACATGTGGGTTTCATTCCCCTAACTAGTTGCATACAGCCAGGGACTTTGCTATTATTTTATCAACTGTAAATCCAAATAGGCTTTCCACATAATAACTGTTTAATAGGTATTTTTTTAACTGTAGGTAGAAGAGACTGTGATATCAAGTGAACTAAATTTGAAGATGGAAAATACTAAAAACATAGAACACCCACCGTATGACCCGCCACCAAGAAGAATGCTTAGGTCCACATATCCCAGTTACGTGTTTCCATTACTTCATGTCTGAATACACTCTTAGATGTAGATATGATACATTAAATTGCTGCATATATCAGAAGCTTACTTAGGGGGCGCCTGGGTGGCTCAGTGGGTTAAGCCTCTGCCTTCGGCTCAGGTCATGATCCCAGGGTCCTGGGAAGGAGCCCCACATCGGGCTCTCTGCTCAGCAAGGAGCCTGCTTCCCTGCTTCTCTCTCTTCCTGCCTCTCTGCCTACTTGTGATCTCTGTCTGTCATATAAATAAATAAAATCTTTAAAAAAAAAAAAAGAAGAAGAAGAAGAAGGGCGCCTGGGTGGCTCAGTGGCTTAAAGCCTCTGCCTTCGGCTCAGGTCATGATCTCGGGGTCCTGGGATCAGGTCCCACACCAGGCTCTCTGCTTGGCAGGGAGCCTACTTCCTCCTCTCTCTCTCTCTCTCTCTCTCTCTGCCTGCCTCTCTGCTTACTTGTGATCTCTCTGTCAAATAAATAAATAAAATCTTTAAAAAAAAAAAGCTTATTTGTAAACGAAGACTCAGAAAGGTTCGCAGTAGGCCACGTTGTTACTTCAGTCAACCAATTAAAAATGTCATCAGGAAAATAAATGCAGTAGTTCCCTCTTATCCATGGGGGATACATTTGAAAACCCCCAGTGGATGCCCAAAATCACAAATAGTAACAAACACTATATATTGCTTTTTCCTAAAATTACATACCATGATAAGGTAATTCATCAATGAGGTAGAGTAATAGTTTAAGAACAATAACCAATAATAAAACAGAATAATAATATATTGTAATAAAAATTATGTGAGTGTGGTCTCTCTCTCTGTCTCAGAATATCTTACTGGACTCTGCTCTCCCTTCTTCTTGCAATGATGTGAGATGACAAAATGTCTATGTGATGAGATGAAATGAGGTGGATGACATAGGCACTGTGACAGTGTTAGGCTACTGTTAACCTTCTGAGGATGTGTCAGGAAGGAGGAACATCTGTTTCCTGGCCATAGTTAACCATGGGTAACTTCAACTGTGGAAAGCAAAACTTCAGATAAGGGTGAATTACTGTAACATGGAAATTTTAGCCTTCATTGATCCAAAATGCCTTTCCCCAAGCAATCAAGCAATTATGTCATTAAGAAAATTAAGCACTTATGTTTCACCCAATTAATAACCAGAACAAACAGTAATCATGCTAATGACAGAACATACAGTTCAAAAACTAACTGAAACTGGCGTAAACAAATGGGTAGGCATTTATTTTGTTTAATTTGCTTACATGATGGTTACTCATGGCTGCATCTCATAGACTTCAGTGTCAAGATCCTTACATTCAATCACCTGCTCTACCCACTTACTCTCTTGAGTGAGCTTGAGCAAGATAAAATTACCTATAGTTGTTTGAGGATTGAATGACCCCGAAATATAAATTACTCAAGAGTACCTGGGCCAAAGAAGATTTCAGTAAATGGTAACACTTTTTACTAAAACTTGTTTTTATTTGTTTCAGTGTTTGTGTTTGCTTCTCAACTCCACTTCCTTGACTGTCATTTGGTCTCTCCTCAAACTGCCATTTTAAGAAATAAACTTCTAGATAATAAACTGATCTCCAAAGACAACCTTTTCTCCACAGTCAGGATGATCACTACTTAGAGAATCAGACACATTAATACAAAATTATAATACCAAACATGGTATTGTGAAGAAGGAAAAGCAGTGGGTATGGGTCACTCTTCTGAGCAGCTTAGCAGTTAAGGGAAAATGGTTAGAATAGAGATATATTATTCATAGAGGGAGAGGGTTGGAGGGAGGAGACAGGAGGAAGAAACTGAGTGAAAATGGAAGGAATACTGACAGAGTAAGCTTTTAGAAAAAATAGAAGTGAGTGGGGGCGCCTGGGTGGCTCAGTGGGTTAAGCCGCTGCCTTCGGCTCGAGTCATGGTCTCAGGGTCCTGGGATCGAGCCCCGCATCGGGCTCTCTGCTCCGCAGGGAGCCTGCTTCCCCCTCTCTCTCTGCCTGCTGCTCTGCCTACTTGTGATCTCTCTCTCTCTATGTCAAATAAATAAATAAAATATTTAAAAAAAAATAGAAGTGAGTGCAAAAATTAGAAGAGACTGCAAATGAATGAATCTAGTCCTAGAAAGAAGGCAAAACATCTCCTGAGAAATGAGAGAAAATGAGCTAATGAATGAAGATATGGGGGAAATATTAGTTGAGAAAGCAATTGAAGTAGTTATCAGATAAAATATGGAACACTTAGTTAAATTTAAATATCAGATAAATAATGCAAACATTTTTTAGTATAAGTATCTTCCTAATGTTACCTGGGAAATATCTATACTTAAAAAAAAAAAAAGGACAGTTTATCTACAATTCAAATTTAACCAGATTCCTATTTTTTTTCCTTGCCTGATCTGGCAACTCTATGAGGAAGTTCACTTTTTATGATCCCTTTATATACAATGAAGCCAGCTGTGTGAAAATCTACTTGGAGAAGGAATGGAGACACGAAAGTGTGAAGGAGTGTAAACAGCCATGGTGAGGCTATGCATAGTGATCTGCTTACGAAGTACAGAATTTTCAAACAATGAAGTGAGAAACACTGACTTTCTAGACCAAATGTTCTCTGGTATTAAGGAATTAATTCAAATCTTGAGGGTTCTTTGTATATCATCTTCCAGCAGGTCAACATCTAGCACTACTCTTCATTCTCATTTTCCACATTTAATTCCCTTCAATGTTGAGACGAGAATTTCCTCAGTGTCCTTTGTGCCTAAGAAAATAAAATTCTTTAGATCTCAATTCAGGTCCAAGAAGATCTATGTAACTACCCTCAACCCCTGAATTAAAGGCTTCCCAGAGGGCACCTGGGTGGCTCAGCCAGGTAAGTAGCTGATTTTTTATTTCAGCTCAGGTTATGATCTCAGGGTCATGAGATTGAGCCCACATCGAGCCCCACATAGAGCTCTGCACTCAGTGAGGAGTCTGCTTGAGATTCTCTCTCCCTTTCCCTCTGTTCCTCCCCTGCTCACATACTCATTCTCTACTAAAAAATAAATAAGTAATTCTTAAAATAAAAAAAAAGTAAAAAAAAGTAAAGGCTTCTCAGGATTCTTCTAAGAACTACTTTTCACAATGTCTCTGAATGCACTATTTTATTCTGTCTGGAAAAGTTCCTTTCTAAACGGCTGGCCACTTTGAAATCTTCCTCCACCGCTTGATTCCGGTCAGTTAATAACTCCTAGTTCAGCTACTCCCAGGCACCTCTGTGTTTATGAGTATTCCCTCCTGCATCCTCAGCCATTACATCACACATTCTGAAAGCTCCTGAGTTTCTAAAATCACACCCCCTCACATCTTCACTCCTAGGGTCGCCACCTGCGTGCCTGGCACACAGAATTATTTTCTTCACTATTTGCTGGCTGATGACCCAATCACCATATCCCATGATGTCGAATCACCATTTAGTAACAGCTTTGTCATATATTAAATTTTCATTTAACTTCAAAGGTAAAATATTTAATAGAGAGCTTTCAGAAATTGTAGACGCAGAATGAGAGAGATACACTGAAACTCTCAGATCACATGGTAGGTTATCTCTCTCTTGGGATGACGTGTCATGCAACATTCTAAGTGAAATAGCTGGAAAAGTCACCCTTACATGTTAAATTCCAAGACTTTTTGAGTTCAGTTTGTTCTAAGAGCACCTGACAAAGCAGACCTAAGGGTTCATTTTATCTTGATGCCTTAATGTTTATGACACTCAACCACATAACATATAAATGAACTATTCATGATGTATTAATCTTCTTTTCAGATTAGTAGAAAGTGCTGATTCATCATAAAAACCAATTAGGCTTGTATTAGGTCACGCTTTTTAAAAAAATTCGTAAGTGGTCTAGTCACTGAAATACTGTCCTTTGAATCTGTACACTTTTCAACTGAAGGCCAAACTCAGAGATAAGCTCTGAAGGTATTTTTAGAATGTATTTTATATCTCTTACCAGACATCAAAATTCCATTTTTTAAAGATTTCTGAGAGGAGGGCGCCTGGGTGGCTCAGTGGGTTAAGCTTCTGCCTTCAGCTCGGGTCATGATCCCAGGGTCCTAGGATCGAGCCCCACATCGGGCTCTCTGCTCAGCGGGGAGCCTGCTTCCTCCTCTCTCTCTCTCTGCCTGCCTCTCTGCCTACTTGTGATCTCTGTCAAATAAATAAATAAAATCTTTAAAAAATAAAAAAATAAGTAAATAAAAAGATTTCTGAGAGGAAATAAAATAATTATTTTTGATTATATAAACACATATCAATTTTAAATATATAAAACATTAACTACCACTCCTATAATAGCAGAGCCTTAGAAACTATGGGTAGAGGTAGCAGGAAGTGGCACCAGGTTCTCAAATGTGCATCTGCATCTACGAATAGTGGTATTTCTCCAATTATAGCTACGTATCCTGCCACTAAAACGGTATTTTTCCAACTTGAGGGAGGCAATCATCCGGAAAAAATAAAATCTTTTAAATTTCAAATTATTTTTGTTCATGTATGTGTGTCTGAGGGAGAGAGAAATAAACAGAGACAGACAAGGAGATGGTATGTATCTGGTATCAGCTTCTATTCATATATACTAGAATATAATTCGGTTATTTAATTAACAGGAAATTCTATTTGAATTTAAGTAAACCAAGCCATTGCAGCCTTTTCTGTTTCTCTGTAAAGAACTTCAAAAGACCAAAGATCTCCACCATCTGCTTATAAAAGGACTAGAAAGAACATAGGGGCTAGGGAACTGGGTTTTACTCCCAGGTTTGACACTATTTCACTATGTGGCCTTAAGCTAGCTCATATATATCTATAGATTCCCAATTTCCCCAAATATAAAATAAGGACTTGGGTTAGGACAATGGATTTTAAACCTTTTCTTAACTTAAGAAAGCTCTTTTAGGGGCACCTGGGTGGCTCAGTGAGGTTATCATCTGCCTTCGGCTCAGGTCATGATCTCAGGGTCCTGGGATTGAGCCCCGCATCAGGCTCTCTGCTCAGCAGGGAGCCTGATTCCTCCTCTCTCTCTGCTTGCCTCTCTGACTACCTGTGATCTCTGTGAAGTGGATAAATAAAATCTTTAAAAAAAAAAAAGCTATTTTAAAACAAAATCTATCATTGATTGAATAGTAAGAGTGAAAGGACTGAAAATCATCCCCAAACTTTGTCTTAGTAATGCTCAACTTCCACTCCCCAAAAAACCCCACACAACCATTCTTATTACATATTATTTATTCCTATTTTAATCATATGGCTAAATACACTCTAAAACCTTCTCCAGTTTTATCAATAAACTATTTTATTAAATGTAAATATATTACAATAAAAATACTAGATGATGGTCTATTGAGTTAATATAATTAGGTAAGACTGTAAATGAAAATGCATATCATGGGGTGCCTGGGTGGCTCAGTGAGTTAAAGCTTCTGCCCTCGGCTCAGGTCATGATCTCAGGGTCCTGGGATCGAGCCCTGCATCAGGCTCCTTGCCTGCTTCCGCCTCTCTCTATGCCTGCCTCTCTGCCTACCTGTGATCTCTGTCTGTCAAATAAATAAACAAAATCTTTTTAAAAAATAAATAAATAAATAAATAAATAAAATGCATATCACATGTCTGAATATTTAAGACTTAGTAATCAACATTTTAAGTCAAAATTAAACAAAAAGCTATTTTTTTCCCTGTAGGTGGAAATTTTCTCAAATTTTCTCAAATTTCTCAAATGCTGAAAATGACAGTAATTTTTAATAACACCCACATAACAATGACCTTCTGGTTGCAGCCTCCCCAGCTATCATTCTCATAGGTCTGTCTACATTTATGAAGCCCTAGCACTTACATTAAACTCCTTCATTCCCAACCTAATTGAATCAAGATTGGAATAATGTTGGTATGGGAAAATGGAAAATGGGCAAGGGTAAAGAATCTTAATAAGAACCTGAATTGGTTCTCTGGTTATATGGAAAAACAGCAATGATGCTACAAACATTACATAAGGTTGGAGAAATGAAAGGACTCTTACGGACATTGGGGAGTGTATGTCCTATGGAGAGTGCTGTGAAATGTGTAATCCTGATGATTCACAGACCTGTACCCCTGGGGCACATAATATATTACATGTTATTAATTTAAAAAAGGGTACACTCATTTAGAGTATATTCAAGGCAAACTATATAGTAGAGAAAAAAGAAGCAAACATAGAAAACATTGTGGGCCAAGAGACTTCTACGATCAGCTCCTCAATCACCCAGGATGAGTCTCATTTCTGGACTATGAGCAACCGTAACAGTCTGGATATGGATGATAACTCTTTTTTTTAAATTTTTATTTATTTGAGAGAGAGAGAGAATGAGAGGGGATAGGTCAGAGGGAGAAACAGGCTCCCTGCTCAGCAGGGAGCCTGATGCGGGACTCGATCCTGGGACTCCAGGATCATGACCTGAGCTGAAGGCAGTCATTTAATCAACTGAGCCACCCAGGCACCCGCCCGGATGAGAAATCTTGGTTGAGGAGGGCTCAAGCAGGTTTCCAGAGAGGTTTTCTATGCCCTGTTTACCATAGAGCCAAAACCAGGCTACGTGGCTAGTTAAACCAGGTATAGATCATCCAATCTACATATCCCTAAAAAACGTTAAATATTTGGCCCTGGCCTACACCAAGGGAATTTCATGCTTTTAATGGCACATCATTACCTAGCCAATTCCATCTTTATCTTGCCTTATCTGTCTTCCATACTTCCCAGAGAAAGCAGAGATCTGTTCCAGTCTAATGATAACTACCTTACCAAAACTCCACTGGCACTGGAAAATAAGACACAGGTAGTCCATGACACGGACTGGTAAAATAAATCAACAAAATATTGCATTCCTGGAGACCTACAGAGACTAATTCCACCATCAAGGACTTGAAAGATGGTGGGAAGGTCATTCCTATCAAACACCAAATCAACTCACCTATCTGGACGATATGCAGAAGCCAGGTGAATTTGAGAGAATTACAGTGGATTATCATAAATTAATCAAGTGGTGACTCCAATAGCAGTTGCTGTTCCAGCAAATCAGCACAGCCCCAAATACCTCCCGTGCAGTTACTGATCTGATCAAGTTTCTTATCTCTCTCGATTCCTTGTACAAATAAAGCAGTAGCAATAAACTTCTACCTTCTTTCAGGAATACATTGACTTTCCAGCCTGTGGGGGTTTTTTGTTTTGTTTTGTTTTTTTAAGTTTTTTTTTTTTTTTAAGATTTCATTTATTTATTTGACAGAGATCACAAGTAGGCAGAACAGCAGGCAGATAGAGAGGGGGAAGCAGGCTCCCCACTGAGCATAAAGCCGGATGTGGGGCTGGACTCCAGGACCCTGGGATCATGACCCAAGCCAAAGGCAGACACCTAACCAACTGAGCCACCCAAGTGCCCCTCCAGCCTACAGTTTCAATCTAGACTGCATGGAACTTGATCATCTGACCACTTCATAGGTCATGGCATCAGTTCACTACATTGAATGCAGACTGATCCACTGAGCAGGAAAGAACAAGTACCATAGATCAGTATTACTCAAAGTATAGTCTGCATACCACTGGAGATTTAAATACTGTTTGTGGCTAATATGTGATTAGTTAGGTACAGAAAATTATACTAAGCACTTAGAAATTATATATCAATTTGATAGCATAATTTGTTTCATCTAATACTAAAATATTTAAACTTGTATTTTTTTTAATAAACATATAATGTATTTTTATCCCCAGGGGTACAGGTCTGTAAATCGCCAGGTTTACACACTTCACAGCACTCACCATAGCACATACCCTCCCCAATGTCCATAACCCCACCGCCCTCTTTCTACCCTCCTCCCCCTGGTAACCCTCAGTTTGTTTTGTGAGATTAAGAGTCACTTATGGTTAGTCTCCCTCCCAGTCCCATCTTGTTTCATTCATTCTTCTCCTACCCCCTTAACCCCCGATGTCGCATCTCCACTTCCTCATATCAGGGAGATTATATGATAGTTGTCTTTCTCCGATTGACTTATTTCGCTAAGCATGATACCCTCTAGTTCCATCCACGTCGTCGCAAATGGCAAGACTTCATTTCTTTTGATGGCTGCATAGTATTCCATTGTGTATATATACCACCTCTTCTTTATCCATTCATCTGTTGATGGACATCTAGGTTCTTTCCATAATTTGGCTATTGTA